>NC_026007.2:28661785-28746536 GCF_000442705.2 Elaeis guineensis
ATCAAAATTAGGTCCGATGTTGCCCAGCTATGCAACCCAAGAGGGGGGGTGAATTGGGTTTCTAAAAATTTTAGGCTTAATTAATTACTTATGATGAACGAGAACAAAGACTTTAATTCAAGATTAATTACCTAAAGCAAGAATGCAAGGATATAATAAAGAAATAAAGAGAAACAATAAAGCACACCACAAACACAAGGATTTATAGTGGTTCGGTGCCAACCTTGCACCTACATCCACTCCCCAAGCTCCTACTTGGGAATTCCAATCCACTATACTTGTATTCAACCCGAATACAAACGTCGAAAACTCCAACACTAGCTATCCCAAGCTAGTCTACTTATTTTTCGGGTACAAGTCAACCCAAAACACTCCGATTTCAGGTTCGGATCAACCTTCCCTTGTTTTGGAAATCCTCCAAAAATAAGAACAAATACTCACAAAGAGTAAAATAGCTTAGAGCACAAATTAATACAATAACAGCTCCTTAAATGAGCAAATATAACAATAAAAATACTTTACTTAAATGAAGAATCCCCTTTTTGGATTTTCTCAAGGTGGATGAACGCTTGAATGAACGCTTGAGAAGAAGATGATCTTTGATTGAGGACTTCTTGAAGGCTTTGAAAGATCTCTTGATCAAGGTTGAACAATAGGCTTGAAAAATCCTCTCTTTGAATGCTCTTGAATCTCTTTCACAATCTCTCGTGTATATTGTGGATCACTTGTCTCTCTCGTGTAGATTTTGGATCCTCTTTTCTTTTTCTCTCGAATGTCTCGTTGATCACTTCGTGTATATTTTGGATCCTCTCAATTGTATATTTGTTTGATCTACCAATTTCTTTCACCATTTGAAACCTTTTATAGCCTTAAGAAACAAGAGAAAACATATTAAGCAGAAAAAGAGCCGTTAGAGCATTTTTAGGAAGCATAAAAGGCAATTAAAATGGGCAAAAAAACTAGCCGTTGTGGATATTTTCCATCGCAGGGGTCGACTCATGAGTCGACTCATGCTTCAGGAGTCGACTCATGAGTCGACTTCTGTTGCATTAGCTAGAAACTTTGATTTCTGGATTTTTTGGCCCAAATCAGCAGAGGTCGACTCATGAGTCGACTCACAGGTCGTGCCAAGCCAAAAATCCAGCGTGCCAAGAAAAATTTTTTGCATGCCAATCAGCTCATAGTGCCATGAGTTGACTCATGAGTCGACTCATGCACTTCAAACCTTCATAACTTCAAAAATATAAGTCCAAAAATAATAAAATTTTCACCAATAGATTACTAATCATTTGTTCTACCAAATGATACTATCAAATCAGGATTTTAGTGAAATTACAATTTTGCCCTTGAAGAGCATAAGGACTTTTTCAATTTAAAATTATTTGTATCCCTTCAATCTGCTTTGTAATCATCAAAATCAATCTAGGAGCAACAATCTCTCCCTTTTTGATGATGGCAAAATATTTGAACAAAAGTATTTATGTGAAACACTAATTTCAAAAGAATGCATTATAGGTGTATATGCTTGAAAAGAGTGATTCTTTTGGCATGTAATATAAATGGTCATATACAAAAATAATTTGTCCATTTGCTTAAGGATTTGAAGATATGCTCATTGGATTATGTGATTTTGGTGTTAGAGCAGAAAACTTGTTTTTGTTATCAGATTAAGCTATATTTTGAAAATTTCATTCTCATTTGATTTTAGTTTTAGCATCAGAGCAAAAAAATACTTATGTGCTTTAATTGCTTTTTGATAAAAAAAAATTATGTGTGCCAAAGTATGTTTAAGAGTTGATTTTGAAAGTGTATTAGCTCATTTTGAGTTTAAGTTATATCAGAGCAAGAGAAAAATAAATTTTGCAATGTATCAGAGCAAGAAAACAATTTTACAATGTATCAGAGAAAATTTTGTAATGTATCAGAGAAAATTTTATAATGTATGAGAGAAAATTTTACAATGTATCAGAGAAAATTTTTACAATGTATCAGAGCAAGTTAAAAAAAAATTTAAGATGTATCAGAGTAAGTTAAATTTCTTAAGATGTATCAAGGTAAATAAAATTTCAAAAGATGTATCAGAGCAAGTTGGAATTTTGAAGTATATCAGAGCATATTTAAATTTTTAAAGCAAATCAGAGCATATGTAAAGAAGTAATTTAAAAGTTACTTATTTGCATTGTACTTAGCATTGTATTTTTGATATTGTTCTTTAAATTTTCAATTCATTCATTAATTTCTTGTAGTTTTGATTGCTTTTTCTTTAATTGCTCATAATTTATGGTTTTGCTTTTGATGGATGGCTTTTTGTTTAATTTCTGTCTGATACCAAATTTCTCCCCCTTTTTGACATCATCAAACATGGTTAACTTCTCCTTTTTCAGAAGAATTCTTTAATTTCTCTCCCTTTAGAGTTAATCACAGATGTTTGCTCCCCCTTAATACAGCAATTATTAACAGCAAACAACAACAAAGAGAAGACAATATTTCAACAAGGAGAATATATATATAACCAAAATATGATCAACATCATTACAAAAGGTAGAAATATAAGTAAAAGATGATTCCATTAAAACCATAATTGTTTCAATACATAGTTCATATTATAAAAGTCAACCAGCTAATTGTCAATACATGGCCCCAAAATACAGATCCTAGAATAAGACACTAACACCTAGGATCTAGTAATGATCAAGACAAGTCAAGGATCGGAGTCATCAGATATGAGATGAGAAGCTGATGGATCAGAAGTGCGTCCTCTACCCCGTCTGCCTCTGGCACGAGCAGGAGAGCGAGATGAACTGGGAGGCTGAGAATGCTGAGAGGCTAAGGACTGAACAGAAAGGGTGAGTCTGATGGAATCAAGTACGTTCAGTGCTCTGAAAACAGACTGTAGTAGAGCAGTGAACTGAGTGGTAGCATGCTCACTCGATCCTCGGATCTCTTTCCTCAGTAACTCATATCCATCTTCTAGTGCTCCTCTGAGCCTGCCAGCCTCTGCAGTGAGGTCTGTGACCTCAATAGTTGACTCCTGTGGCTTGGGATGGGCCAAAACAAGGACTTGCCCCTGCAAGTCAAGAACTCTGCCAGTCAGTCTCCAGACGGTGTCCTCAAGCTGCTGAATCCGGATGGACTGATCTGATATCATCTGAAACACAGTGGAGATGTGGGGAGTAATGGTCTGATCAGAAGAGGTGGCTCCTGGTGCAAAAGAAGTACTACTCCACTGGCTAGACAGCAAAGAAGCCACACGCTGTGATATATGCTCGATCTGATCGTCAGCCAGTCTGAACTCTGAATGAGGTGCTCTGCTCTCTGGCTGATACACTGGTGTGGGCATCCTAGTAAACTCTGAAGGGCCAGCCTCTGTCTCAGGAATGAACTGGATATTTGGTGATGCTGCCCTGAAGTCATGGACAGGAGATGATGGACCTTCTTCTTCTACTCTGCCTTTAGTTCTGTCTTTAGCTCTATCTTCAGTTCTCTCTTCAATTCTCTCCTCAGATCCCTTGATCCAACCACCATCAGTCTTTGTAAATCCCATTCGGTGCAGGGTGTGTTGGTTGAAAGTGTCCACATGAGAGAGCTTTGTAGAAGCCTCCCCCTCACAGCTAACTCCAAACCTCCTAAATACTCTAGTAAGGGCCATACCATAAGGCAAGTGTGCCTTGGATCTGTTCAAAGTTTCTCTCATGGCCTCTATCATAAGTGCAGGGAGGTTCAGGGGGGTCTGAGTGATGACATGAAACATGATACATACATCTCTGCTGGAAAGTAAGTCATGCCTACCACTCCTAGGAAAGAAGAGCTTTGTTACCATCTGATGCAGGATCCTCATCTCAATGGACAAAATCTTTGCTTCCAATTTGTTTAAACTTTCTGAATAAGTTTCTCCTAAAATAATTCTGATCCCCTCTTCTTTTACTGGGAGTTCCATATAAGAGTAACCTTCACTAGGCAACTGAAGTATTTCTCCCAATATCCTAGAATCCAAGCAGATATCAATTCCCTTGACTGTTGAAGTCACTTACCCATTTCCATAATGTAGGTTCTGGTAGTATTCTCTAACTAGGTCAACATAGGTGACTTCCTTAAGGGAGCAGTAGAAATCCCATCCTTGATTTTTAATCTTACTTGCAAAAGTAAAACCTTCTTTCTCAAAGAACCGAAAATCTATATTCTTCCCGATTTCGACTTTTCTATCAGAAAGAGGATTCACACTGGGGCTTGGGAAGGATTGAGAGGGACCTTGAGCAAATACTGAAGCTGGAGTGGGAGCAGTTGAAGACTGAGTATGCCTTTTCTTTCGGACAATTTCTTCAGGCTCACGGATTGACTTCCTTCTTTGGGAAAGTTTCATCTTTGGAGCCATATTCAATATAGTAGCAGGCAAGGAGACTTGAATTGAGTGGAGGAGGGATCACAAGAGAGTGAAGAGGGATTTTGGTGGAGAAAAGAAGTGGATTTGGGAAGATCGGTGAAGTGCTAGGGCACGTTCCAACCGCGCCAAACAATGCGAGAAAGCACAAAAAATCCCTTTCCAAGGAGGCGATTTTTGGTGGAGAGGAGGAGGAAGAATTGCCTCGAAATAAATTCTTGGATTTGGAGCAAAAATAATTGGAGAAGACTGTTGCTCCTAGATTGATTTTGATGATTACAAAGCAGATTGAAGGGATACAAATAATTTTAAAATGAAAAAGTCCTTATGCTCTTCAAGGGCAAAATTGTAATTTCACTAAAATTCTGATTTGATAGTATCATTTGATAGAACAAATGATTTGTAAACTATTGGTGAAAATTTCATTATATTTGGACTTATATTTTTGAAGTTATGAAGGTTTGAAGTGCATGAGTCGACTCATGAGTCAACTCATGGCACTATGAGCTGATTGGCACGCAAAAAATTTCCATGGCACGCTGGATTTTTGACTTGGCACGACCTGTGAGTTGACTCATGAGTCGACCCACAAGGCATGAGTCGACTCATGAGTCGACCTCTACTGATTTGAGTCAAAAAATTCAGAAATCAGACCTTCTGGTCTGTGCAACAGAAGTCGACTCATGAGTCGACTCCTGATGCATGAGTCGACTCATGAGTCGACCCCTGCGACGGGAAATATCAGCAACGACTATTTTTTTGCCCATTTTAATTGCCATTTATGCTTCCTAAAATTGCTCTAACGGCTCTTTATCTACCTAAATTATTTTCTCTTGCTTCTAATGCTACAAAATGCTTGAAATGGTGAAAGATATTGCAGTTTAAATAGCAGATCAAATTGGAGAGAAACATAAGTGAAGAAAAAGATCAATCGACAGATCAAAGAGAGAAGAACAGAAGAGAGGATCCGAAATTTGCAAGAAAAAGCCTGAGATCAACGAAAAATCCAAAAAAAAAAAGAGAGAGGATCCACAATATACCAGAGAGAGTGTGAAAGAGAAAAGCAAGAGCTTTCAAGGAGAGAATTCTTCACACCTATTGTTTCAACCTTGATCTAGAGATCGTTCAAAGCTTTCAAGAGATCTTCAATCATCAATCAACCTCTTCTCAAGCATTCAAGCGTTCATCCACTTTGAGAAAATCCGAAAAAGGGGTTCTTCATTTGAGTAAAGCTTTTATTGTTATATTCGCTCATTTAAGGAGCTATTATTGTATTAATCTGTGCTCAAAATTTTCTAACTCTTTGTGAGTTTTTGTTCTTATTTTTGGAGGATTTCCAAAACAAGGAAAGGTTGATCCGAACCTGAAATCAGAGTATTTTGGGTTTACTTGTACCCGGAAAACAAGTGATCTAGCTTGGGATAGCTAGTGTCGGAGTTTCTGACGTTTTGTATTCGGATTGAATACAAAGGATAGTGGATAGAAATTCTCAAGTAGGATCTTGGGGAGTGGATGTAGGTGCAAGGTTAGCATCGAACCACTATAAATCCTTGTGTTTGTGGTGTGCTTTATCGCTTTATCTTATTTCTTTATTATATCCTTGCAATATTGTTTTAGGTAATTAATATTGATTTAAAGTCTTTGTTTTGTTCTTCATAAGTAATCTGTTGGGCTTAAAATTTTTAGAAACCCAATTCACCCCCCCCTCTTGGGTTGCATAGCTGGGCAACAAGTGGTATCAGAGCCGGTGCTCTAGCTCTTCTTTGATCTAACAATCAAAGAGCCAAAGATCTATGGCAACCCATGTCGATATTTCTCTAGCCGAGGGGCAATCAACAAACCGACCTCCACTTTTCAATGGGTCTAATTACACCTATTGGAAAGCTCGGATGAAGATTTTCATACAAGCACTCGACTATGATATGTGGAGTATCATAGTGAATGGTCCTCACACACCCACCAAGATTATAGATGGTGAGGAATCAACCAAACCCGAGAAAGAATGGGATGAGGTTGACAAGAAATTGACACAATTAAATGCCAAAGCCATGAATGTTCTTTATTGTGCACTAGATGCTAGTGAATTTAATCGCATTTCTACTTGTGCATCTGCTAAAGAAATATGGAATAGGTTAGAAGTAACCCATGAGGGAACAAATCAAGTAAAAGAGTCTAAAATAAACATGCTTGTACATAAATATGAATTGTTCAAAATAGAGCATGATGAGTCCATAACTGCTATGTTTACTCGTTTTACTGATATAATCAATGGTTTAAAGAGTCTTGGCAAATCTTATACTAACAGTGAACTTGTAAGGAAGATTCTCAGGTCACTGCCAAGAACTTGGGAAGCCAAGGTGACTGCCATCCAAGAAGCAAAGGACTTGAACACTCTACCTCTAGAAGAGCTTCTTGGATCCTTGATGACTCATGAACTTAGCATGAAGCAACATCAAGAGGATGAAGTCAAAAAGAAAAGAACCATTGCCCTCAAATCCACAACTTCGCCTGATTATGAAACGGATGACTCTGAAGATGAAGATCAGGATGAAGAGATGGCTCTCATCACCCGAAAATTTAAGAAGTTTCTAAGAAAAAGGAAACAGGGGATGAGAAAGAAAGTCACAAAAGGGGATCAAAGCAAAGAAAAGGAGAAAGATCATCCCCCTATATGCTACGAGTGTAAGAAGCCAGGACATTTCAGATCCGAATATCCATAATTGAAGAAAGGTCCAAAGAAGTTCAAAAAGAAGGCAATGATGGCGACCTGGAGTGCGAGTGATGACTCAAGCTCCGACGAGAAAATCTCAACAGAACAAGACAACCTGTGCCTAATGGCACACGAAAATGAGGTAACTTCTGAATCCACTAGTGAATTTACTTTTGAAGAATTGCATGAAGCATTCTATGATTCAATTGATGAATTAAAGAAACTAGGGAAGAAAAACAAAGAGCTGAAATTGGAAAATCAGTCCTTAGTGAAACAAGCTGAAAATCTTTCAATTGAAAAATTCACCTTGATTCAAGAAAATCAAAACTTAAAGGATGAAATGAACAAGCTGAAATCTATAGTAGATAAGTTCACCTTAAGTTCAAACAAACTAAATATGATCCTTGAAAATCAGAAAGCTATATATGATAAGGCTGGACTTGGTTATAAACCCCTGAAGAAACAAAAATTTCTGAAGGATATTTATGTAAATTATTCAAGTAACAAGTCTACAAATATTACTTGTTTTAAATGTGGAAGAATAGGACATAAATCATACACATGTCTTATTAACAAATATGCAAACACAAAGAAAATATGGGTTCCAAAAGGAACCATTCTGACTAACCTGAAAGGACCCAAGAAAGCTTGGGTACCTAAGACAGAAACGTGACCTTTGCTTGCAGGTGTGTCTAGCATCCCAAGAATGAAACAGGAAATGGTATCTTGACAGTGGATGCTCGAGACACATGACTGGTGATGAATCACAATTTATCACGCTTGATGCTAAGGATGGAGGGATGGTCACCTTTGGAGATAATGGCAAAGGAAAGATCATCGGGATAGGTAACATTGGTATCACTCCCTCCAAATACATTGAGAATGTTTTATTAGTTAAAGGTTTAAAGCATAACTTACTTAGCATTAGTCAATTCTGTGATAAAGGATATAAAGTAAGTTTTGAATCATCTGTTTGCATTGTGACGAGTCCTATTAACGATGGCATTAAATTTATAGGACATAGATATGGCAATGTTTATATGGTAGACTTGAATGATTTAACAAAATTAGACATGCAATGCCTAGTTTCCTTAAATGCTAAAATAAATGAGACTAGTTGGCTGTGGCATCGTAGACTTGCACACATTAGCATGCATTCTCTCTCAAAATTAATTAAAAAAGATTTAGTTCTCGGTTTGCCAAAACTAAATTTTGAAAAGGATAGAATTTGTGATGCATGCCAATTAGGTAAACAAACTAGAGTATCATTTAAATCCAAAAATACTGTTTCAACTTCTAGACCTTTAGAGCTCTTACATATGGATTTATTTGGACCAACTAGAACCACTAGTCTAGGAGGAAAACGATATGGATTTGTAATAATAGATGATTACTCTCATTTTACTTGAGTTTTCTTTTTAGCTCACAAAAATAAAACTTTTCAAATTTTCACGAAATTTCATCGAAAAGTCACTAATGAAAAAGGGTTTTCAATTTAAAATATTAGAAGTGATCATGGAACAGAATTTGAAAATCATGACTTTGAAAATTTTTGTGATGAAAATAGAATTGGCCATAACTTCTCTGCTCCTAGGACACCCCAACAGAATGGGGTAGTTGAACGGAAAAACAGAACCTTAGAAGAAATGGCCCGTACCATGTTTTGTGAAAGCAACCTTCCAAGATATTTTTGGGCAGAAGTTATTAACACAGCATGTTACATTTTAAATCATGCTTTAATTAGACAATTTTTAAAGAAAACCCCCTATGAACTTTGGAAAGGAAGAAAACCAAATATTGCATATTTTCATATTTTTGGTTGCCGATGTTTTGTATTAAATAATGGCAAAGAAAAACTTGGTAAATTTGATGCAAAATCAGATGAAGCAATCTTTCTAGGTTACTCCTCCACTAGTAAAACATTTAGAGTGTTCAACAAAAGAACTTTAGTAGTTGAGGAGTCCATACATGTTGTCTTTGATGAATCTAACGATCTTCCTTCAAGGAAGAATGAGGGTGTTGATGATGCAGATCCACTAATAGAAGGTATAAAGGAAATCACTCTGAAAGACTCAGCAACTCCAGAAGACAAGGATCAAGAAGACAAACAAAATGAGAAAGGTGAAGAAATTCAAGAACAACCTCAAGGTACAAATGACTTACCCAAGGAATGGAGGTATGTTCACAACCACCCTAAGGAGTTAATAATTGGTGATCCTATGCATGGGGTAAAAACCCGTTCTTCACTTAGAGATGTACTTAATCATTGTGCATTTGTATCTCAACTTGAACCTAAAACTTTTGAAGAAGCTGAAAATGATCATAACTGGATTAATGCTATGCAAGAAGAACTTACTCAATTTGAAAGAAATAATGTTTGGACCTTAGTAACAAGACCTAAAGATTATTCAATAATTGGCACAAAATGGGTCTTTAGAAACAAATTAGATGAGCATGAAAATGTAATTAGAAATAAAGCAAGACTGGTTGCTAAGGGATATAATCAAGAAGAAGGAATTGATTTTGATGAAACCTTTGCACATGTTGCTAGATTAGAAGCCATTAGACTTCTACTTGCTTATGCTTGCTTTATGAAATTCAAACTATTTCAAATGAATGTTAAAAGTGCATTTTTAAATAGATATATTTCTGAAGAAGTATATGTAGAACAACCCCCTGGATTTGAAAATCATGCTTTTCCCAATCATGTCTTTAGATTAAATAAAGCTTTATATGGTCTAAAACAAGCACCTAGAGCATGGTATGAAAGGTTAAGCAAATTTCTACTAAATAATGGTTTTTCAAGAGGCAATGTAGATACAACCCTATTTATTAAAAGAAACCAAAATGATATGCTAATTATACAAATTTACGTTGATGACATAATTTTTGGGTCTACTAATGAATCCCTTTGTCAAGACTTTGCTAAGCTTATGCAGGGAGAGTTCGAGATGAGCATGATGGGAGAACTCACCTTCTTCCTCGGACTCCAAATCAAACAATCAAAAGAGGGAATCTCCATCACCCAAAGCAAGTACACCAAGGAACTACTCAAAAGATATGGAATGGAGAACTGCAAACCAATTGGCACACCAATGAGTCCCTCAAGTAAGCTTGACAAGAATGATGAAGGTAAAAGCGTAGACTTAAAATACTATAGAGGTATGATTGGCTCATTATTATATCTAACTGCAAGTAGGCCTGATATCATGTTTAGTGTTTGCTTATGTGCTAGATATCAATCTAATCCTAAGGAATCTCATTTGAATGCTGTTAAAAGAATCCTTAGATACTTAAATGGTACACAAACTATAGGGTTATGGTACTCTAAGGACTCACAAATTAATTTGTTAGGATATTCAGATGCTGATTTTGCTGGATGTAAATTAGATAGAAAAAGCACAAGTGGAACTTGCCAATTTCTTGGAGTTAACCTAATCTCATGGTTTAGCAAGAAACAAAATTCGATGGCACTGTCTACGGCTGAGGCCGAATACATTGCAGCCGGAAGTTGTTGTGCTCAAATCTTGTAGATTAAGCAACAACTCGAAGATTTTGGAATCAAACTTAATGAAACACCAATAAAATGTGATAATACAAGTGCCATAAATCTATCTAAAAATCCAATACAACACTCAAGATCCAAACATATTGAAATAAGACATCATTTTATAAGAGAACATGTTCAAAACAAAAATGTAATTCTTGAATATGTTTGCACTGAAAATCAATTAGCCGATATCTTTACAAAGGCCCTTAGTGAGGATAGATTCTGTGAAATTAGGAGAAATTTAGGAATTCTAGATCCATTTGTCTAAAATTTCTCAATTTCCAAAGAATAGATGTCAAAAATTCTTAGAGCTCAATTTTCATCATCTATCCTAGTCCCAAAAGCTCAAATTTATCACTCTAAAAACTTATCATTGAGCAAAATTCCTTCTCCCAAAATTTCAAATTTTTTGGAATTTATTTACATTTTTCCTGAATTTTTGAACTTCATGAGTCGACCCCCATGAGTCGACTCAATGGCAAACTTGTAAATCCCACAAACTTCCCACGGGCTCATTGTTTTTAAACGGGAACCCTGTTTGTGAGACGACTCATCTTCTCATCGTCTTCCTTCCGAAAGCCGTTCTTTCCAACTCTTTCTTGCTCCAAAACCAAGGATTTATCTCGAGGCAATTCTCCCTCCTACTCTCCACCAAAAATGCCTCCTTGGAAAAGAGATTTCTCGTGCTTTCTCGCATTGCTTGGCGCGGTTGGAACGTGCCCTAGCACTTCACCGAACTTCCAAAATCCACTTCTTTTCTCCACTAAAATTCCTCTTTACTCTCTTGTGATTCCTCCTCCTCTAAATTCAAGTCTTCTTGTCTGCTACTTTATTGGATATGGCTCCAAAGATGAAGCTTCCCCAAAGAAGAAATCAATCCGTGAGCCTGAAGATATTGTCCGAAAGAAAAGGCATGCTCAGTCTTCAACTGCTCCCACTTCAGTTTCAGTACCTGCTCAAAGTCTCTCTCAATCCTCCATAAGCCCCAGTGTAAATCCTCTTTCTGATAGAAAAGTAGAAACCAGAAAAATATAGATTTTCGGTTCTTTGAGAAAGAAGGCTTTACTTTTGCTACCAAGATCAAAAATCAAGGATGGGAACTCTATTGCTCTCTTAAGGAAGTCACCTATGTTGACCTTGTTAGAGAGTTCTACCAGAACCTACATTATGGAAATGGGTCAGTAACTTCAACTGTAAAGGGAATTGACATATGCTTGGATTCTAGGATATTGGGAGATATACTTCAGTTGCCTAGTGAAGGATACTCATATATGGAACTCCCAATTAAAGAAGAAGGGATCAGAATTATCTTAGGAGAAACTTTTTCAGGAAGTTTAAACAAATTGGAAGCAAAGCTATTATCCATTGAGATGAGGGTCCTGCATCAGATTGTAACAAAACTCTTCTTTCCTAGGAGTGGTAGGCATGATCTACTATCTGGCAGAGATGTATGTGTCATGTTTCATATCATCACTCAGACCCCCCTAAACCTCCTGCACTTATGATAGAGGCCATGAGAGAAACTTTGAACAGATCCAAGGCACACTTGCCTTATGGTATGGCCCTTACTAAGTATTTAGGAGGTTTGGAGTTAGCTGTGAGGGGGAGACACCTACCAAGCTCTCACATGTGGACACTTTCAACCAACACAGCCTGCACCGAATGGGAATTACAAAGACTATTGGTGGTTGGATCAAGGGCTCTGAAGAAAGAGCTGAGGAGAGAGCTGAGGAAAGAGCTGAAGACAGAACTGAAGGCAGAGTAGAAGAAGAAGGTCCATCTTCTCCTGTACATGACTTCAGGGCAGCATCACCAGATACCCAGTTCATTCCTGATACTGAGGCTGCCCTTCTGAGTTTACTAGGATGCCCACACCAGTGTATCAGCCAGAGAGCAGAGCACCTCATTCAGAGTTCAGACTGGCTGACGATCAGATCGAGCATATTTCTCAGCGTGTGGCTTCTTTGCTGTCTAGCCAGTGGGGTAGTACTTCTTTTGCACCTGGAGCTACCTCTTCTGATCAGACCATTACTCCCCACATCTCCACTGTGTTTCAGATGATTTCAGATCAGTCCATCAGGATACAGCAGCTTGAGGACACAGTCTGGAGACTGACTGGCAGAGTTCTTGACTTGCAGGGGCAAGTCCTTGCATTGGCCCATCCCCAGCCACAGGAGTCTACTATTGAGGTCACAGACCTCACTGCAGAGGCTGGCAGGCTCAGAGGAGCTCTAAAGGTGGATATGAATTACTGAGGAAAGAGATCCGAGGATCGAGTGAGCATGCTACCACCCAGTTCACTGCTCTACTTCAATCTGTTTCCAGAGCACTGAACGTACTTGATTCTATCAGACTCATGGTATCAGCCCTAGCATCTCAGCATTCTCAGCCACCCAGTTCATCTCGCTCTCCTGCTCGTGGCAGAGGCAGACGGGGTAGAGGACGCACTTCTGATCCATCATCTCCTCACCCTATATCTGATGACTCCGATCATTGACTTATCTTGATCTTTACTAGATCCTAGGTGTTAGTGTCTTGTTCTAGGATCTATACCTTGGGGCCATGTATTGACATTTAGCTGGTTGAATTTTATGTATTGAAACAATTATGATATTAATGGAATCATCTTTTACCTATATTTCTACCTCTTTGTAATGATATCGATCATATTTTGGTTATATATTTTCTTCTTGTGGAAATATTGTCTTCTCCTTGTTATTGTTTGCTGTTGATAATTGCTATATTAAGGGGGAGCAAACATCTGTGAAAAACTCTAAAGGGGAAGAAATTAAAGAATGTTTCAGAAAAAGGAAGAGTTAACTATGTTTGATGATGTCAAAAAGGGGGAGAAATTAAACAAAAACAAAAATTGAAATAAAAAAAAAAAAACAAAACCCTAAATTATGAGAAAAAGGGGGAGAAATTAAAGAAAAACAAAGATTGAAAGATTAAACCAAACTGGAGAAATTAAAGAAAAACAAAGATTGAAAGATTAAACCAAACTGAAGAAATTAAACAAAAACAAGAATTGAAAGATTAAACCAAACTTGAGAAATTAAACAAAAATTGGAAGATTAAAAAAAATATATTGGGAAACAAATATTGGAGAAATTAAACAAAACTTTGAGAAATTTGGTATCGAAATTTGGTATCAGACAGAACTTAAACAAAAAGCCATCCATCAAAAGAAAAATCATAAGTACAATGCAAATAAGTATTTTTTTTATGCTCTGATATATTTCAAAATTCAAACTTGCTCTGATACATCTTTTGAAACTTTATTTACCTTGATACAACTTAAAAAATTTGATTTACTCTGATACACCCTAAAATTTCTTTTAACTTGCTTTGATACATGATAAAATTTGATCTGATACAGTGAGAAAGTTTCTCTGATATATTATAATATTTGCTCTGATACAGTGTGAAATTTTCTCTGATATTTGCTCTAATACAGTGTGAAATTTTCTCTGATATATTATAAAATTTTCTTGCTCTGATACATTGTAAAATCTTTTCTGATATCATTGTAAAAATTATTTTTCTTGCTCTGATACATTGCAAAAGTTATTTATCTTCTCTTGCTCTGATATATCTTAAACTCAAAATGATCTAATACCCTTTTCAAATCTTTAAGAAAATGGACAAACTATTTTTGCATTTATATTACATGCCAAAAGAATCATACTATTTTCAAGCATATACACCTATAATGGATTCTTTTGAAATTAATGCATTAACATAAATATTTTTGTTCAAATATTTTGTCATCATCAAAAAGGGAGAGATTGTTGCTCCTAGATTGATTTTGATGATTACAAAGCAGATTGAAGGGATACAAATAATTTTAAAATGAAAAAGTCCTTATGCTCTTCAAGGGCAAAATTGTAATTTTACTAAAATTCTGATTTGATAGTATCATTTGATAGAACAAATGATTTGTAAACTATTGGTGAAAATTTCATTATATTTGGACTTATATTTTTAAAGTTATGAAGGTTTGAAGTGCATGAGTCGACTCATGAGTCAACTCATGGCACTGTGAGCTGATTGGCACGCAAAAAATTTCCATGGCATGTTGGATTTTTGACTTGGCACGACCTGTGAGTCGACTCATGAGTCGACCCACAAGGCATGAGTCGACTCATGAGTCGACCTCTGCTGATTTGAGCCGAAAAATCCAGAAATCAGACCTTCTGGTATGTGCAACAGAAGTCGACTCATGAGTCGACTCCTGATGCATGAGTCGACTCATGAGTCGACCCCAGCGACGGGAAATATCAGCAACGGCTATTTTTTTACCCGTTTTAATTGCCATTTATGCTTCCTAAAATTGCTCTAACGGTTCTTTATCTACCTAAATTATTTTCTCTTGCTTCTAATGCTACAAAATGCTTGAAATGGTGAAAGAAATTGCAGTTTAAATAGCAGATCAAATTGGAGAGAAATATAAGTGAAGAAAAAGATCAATCGGCAGATCAAAGAGAGAAGAACAGAAGAGAGGATCCGAAATTTGCAAGAAAAAGCCTGAGATCAACGAAAAATCCAAAAAGAAAAAGAGAGAGGATCCACAATATACCAGAGAGAGTGTGAAAGAGAAAAGCAAGAGCTTTCAAGGAGAGAATTCTTCACGCCTATTGTTTCAACCTTGATCTAGAGATCGTTCAAAGCTTTCAAGAGATCTTCAATCATCAATCAACCTCTTCTCAAGCATTCAAGCGTTCATCCACTTTGAGAAAATCCGAAAAAGGGGTTCTTCATTTGAGTAAAGCTTTTATTGTTATATTCGCTCATTTAAGGAGCTGTTATTGTATTAATCTGTGCTCAAAATTTTCTAACTCTTTGTGAGTTTTTGTTCTTGTTTTTGGAGGATTTCCAAAACAAGAAAAGGTTGATCCGAACCTGAAATCGGAGTGTTTTGGGTTTACTTGTACCCGGGAAACAAGTGATCTAGCTTGGGATAGCTAGTGTCGGAGTTTCCGACGTTTTGTATTCGGGTTGAATACAAAGGATAGTGGATAGAAATTCCCAAGTAGGATCTTGGGGAGTGGATGTAGGTGCAAGGTTAGCACCGAACCACTATAAATCCTTGTGTTTGTGGTGTGCTTTATCACTTTATCTTATTTCTTTATTATATCCTTGCAATACTGCTTTAGGTAATTAATATTGATTTAAAGTCTTTGTTTTGTTCTTCATAAGTAATCTGTTGGGCTTAAAATTTTTAGAAACCCAATTCACCCCCCCTCTTGGGTTGCATAGCTGGGCAACACCCCCTTCGAAACTACTCAAAATGTCCTCTGGCTCTTCTGCTCCCGACAGTTTCGAGAGTTCTTCTGCTTTAAACCCCCAGGTCCCTGTCTCTATGGACGAACCCGCGTCCGGGGCTGGGCCTCGCCTGGTTTTCGCACCGGGCGTTATTCCATGTTCCTCGACTTCGGAGGAACTCCTTCTGATAAGGGTTCAGTATGGGGTTCCTCCGGAATACGACCTGGAGCTACCTGGCCCCTCTGATCGGGCCAGCACTCCTCCTCCCGATCGCTTTTGTTTGTATCAGGAAGCGTTCCGTGCCGGACTCCGACTTCCGCTTCCTGCCTTTGTCGCTGCCTTCTTTCGCTTCTTGGACATCTCTCTCGCTTCCGTGGCCCCGAATTCCTTTAGATTTTTGATAGGATTTCTCTCCCTCTGCCACGTAGTCGAGGTTCAGCCGTCTCTCTCCTTGTTTTGGTATTTTTATACCTTCAAATGCCACCCTTCGACGAAGGACTGGTGGTACTTCTCGCCCCAGTTTGGTAAGAAGGGGTTGCTGAAAGGCGCCCCTTCTTCGATTCACAATTGGAAGGGAAAATACCTCTTCGTCCACTGCCCGACCCTGGAACTGGGCCTGCCCCCTTGGGGTTCTCTGAGGGATTCCGTCCGTCGGGCTCCCAGCCTGGGGGAGGATGACCTCCAGGCCGCCCAGAAGCTTCTAACTTATCCCGCTCCTTCCCTTCCTAATCTTCTGAGGGAGCAGCTTCTTTTCAACATCGGCCTGAGCCCCCAGGATCCAGCGAGTATTCGTCTTATCTTTTCTTTTCTTGCCTTTTTCTTCTTCTTCTCTTTACTTCTTTTTCCTTCCCACTCTCTTCTTTTTCTTTCTTTTTTTTTTTTTTTTTGACTCTTGATTGATCGGTGTTGCTTCTTTTTCCCCTTTTTCTTATTTCTTCTCTTTCTTTCTTTTTTTTTTCTTAGCAATGGACGCCGAAGCAACGCGGATGCTCGCCAGGGGCATGAGAGCTCAGAAGAGAAAGGGTGCGGCGGCCTCCGGATCGGCGAAGAGGGCCAGGGCGGAGGAGACGAGCTTGGCAGTGCCCGTCCAGGCGGCCCCGGCCATTGACATTCCTTCAGATGTCGAGCCAGTGGCTCCCCAAGCCTCCTCGAGGAGCCCACCGACTGGGGCCCCTGCTCTGGGGGTTCGCTCCACGGAGGCACCCACCGCGGGGAGGAGGAGGAAATCGATGGCTCGCAGGGTGAGTAGCCACCGAGCTACTGTAGATGAGTCCGTCTGCTCCGAGGAGGGATCAGAGAATCCCTTCAACGATAGGGACTTGATCAGGCGGTTGATCGACGGCTACATCCTGTCCGACGTCGTGGGGAGGATCGACCGCGCCGATCCTGAGCAGCGGGCTTGGGACTCTTTGGGATCCTTCCTCGAGGTAAACAGATCTTTATTTACACGGTCACTTGGCCTCTGTCGTAATTCTCTATCCATCCTTGCAGATTGGGCACCAGCTCTTCGCCTATATCGAGGCGGTGAGCCGCATGAGGAGGGACATCCTCTAGGCGGAGGAACGCTGCCAAGCCGAGGTTGCCCGCTTCCAAGCGAAGTCGGCTGAAGTAGCCACCCTCCAGGAGGCTCTGGAAAGAGAGTAGCAGGCTCGGGAGGAGGAGAGGCAGATCTTGGAGGAGTCGGCGAGGAAGGCGGAGGCCGAGGTCGCCCATTTGGTCGAGCGAACTCCGGTCCTAGTCTCGGAGGCTAGGGCCCTTGCGGTGGAGGAATTCAAGGCCTCCACGGAGATGAGGGACCTGAATGTCCAGTTCGGCCAGGAGGCATTCACCAAGGGGTTCGAGCTCTGCCAAGAAAAGGTGGCCAGCAAATTCCCCGAGCTCGACCTCGGCTTCCTTGAGGAGTCCGAAGACGAGGCCGGCCCCTCGTCTGCCGCCACCGCGGTCGCACCCCCCGCGTCGGGTTCTCCACCTCCCGCCCCTGAGGTCTGAGACCTCTGATCTTATGCCCTTATTTTGTCGCAATATTTCCTTTCTGTTTGTCTTCACAATTATTCAATCAATAAAGTCGAATTTCTTGTTGTGGATGGCTTCTCCTTCCCCCTCCTCCTTCTTTCCGCTTTTCTCCTTGCAATGAGTCATTCCCTGATGCTTTTGCCTTCCGATGGCAGTGCCCTACTGAAGCACTCCCCTTGCCCCTGGGGGTCCCGCTGAAATCGACAATCCAGCGGTTGAAAAAAGAGGTCCTTCACCTGACGAAGAAGTTGAAGAAGACGGAAGGCAAACTCCGCAAATCGAGAGAAGGCCATTCTGAAGCCGCCGTCGAGGCCGCCCACTTTCGGAGTCTCCATGTGAAGGCGATCATGGATTACAGCCGGAGGAAGGTGAACTTCGCAAAGGAACTCGAGGAGTGCAAGAAGAGCACCAGCGACCGTATTTGGGCTCAAGAAGCCAGGATCAACGCCCTTAAGGTGGAACTGTCAGCTGCGAAGAGGAAGATCGGCCAGCTGGAAGGAAATTCATCCCGGCTCTTGGCCCGGGTCGATGATGAACAGAAGTGGTCGCAGAAGGTCTCCGACCTTCAGAAGCAGCTTCAAGACGTCGAGATGAGCCACGACGTTCAGCGGGCCAGCTGGCACCGGCAGGTGGAAGAGTATAAAGGGAGATTCTGGACGGCGGCCGACGAAGTCGTTCGTCTCCAGAGGCAGCTGGCTAACAGGGCGCAGCTTACTTCCGCCCAAGATTCTGAAGAGCTCCACGCCCTGAGAGGCACTGTTGAAGAGATCTCTGTCTCCCTCGGGGAGAAGTCAGCCGAGCTGCAACAAGTGAAGATCCAACTGGCAATTGAGCGGCGGGCCGTCGCAGACGCTGAGGCGGAGTCCGAAGTTTTGAGGAAGAGGCATCGAGAAGCGGAGGCTGAGAGCCAGCAACTTCGTCGGGTGCTCCAGGACGCACTGCGAAAGAGGGAAGAGCTAGAAGGAGAAATAGAGAATCTGAGGCAGTCCTGGTTGAGGGACGGAATAGATAACTCTAGGTCGGAGGGAGCAGGGCCTCCTTAGAGCTCTTTTTGCCTTTCTGTCTTATCATGTAGTTACTTCCTTTTTGTCGTTTTGCCCTCCTTTCCTTGGCCTTCCTGGCTTTGTAGTGTGTATATCGGAAATGGAATAAAAAGAGCATTTTGCGTTACCTCGTCCGCGCGCTGCACTAATATCGCTGTCTGCCGAACCTTTCTTGCCATCTGTCTTGCCCGATGTTGACATCGTTGGGAGGGGCTTTTTCCTTTCATCTGATCTTGTTAGCCGGCCAGGTTTCGCCACCATTAGCCCTCGCTGCAGAAGTCGTGGATGGAGCCCGACTCTCGTAGGAGCCCGACTGAAGTCTTCCTTGGGGGCGGAACTCAGCTCCCGTAGGAGTCCGGGTGAAGTCCTCCTTGCGGGAGGAACCCGGCTCCCGTAGGAGTCCAGGTGAAGTCTTCCTTGCGGGTGGAATCCGGCTCCCGTAGGAGTCCGGTGAAGTCTTCCTTGCGGGTGGAACCCGGCTCCCGTAGGAGTCCGGGTGAAGTCTTCCTTGTGGGCGGAACCCAGCTCCCGTAGGAGTCCGGGTGAAGTCTTCCTTGCGGGCGGAACCCAACTCCCGTAGGAGTCTGGGCCTTCCATTTTGCTCGAGCCGGTGTGACGTTCTCCCCTCGTTACCTGCCTGGCTGTGGGGGCGCGTTAGGGCACTGTAAGGCCTGTCCCTCCATCCGGTCTAAAAGAATCGGGCCTTCGACTTTGCTCGTGTCAGGACGAGGTTCTCCTCCTGTTCCTGACATGGCTGTGGGGGCACATTAGGACATTGTAAGGCCTCTCCCCCCATCCAGTCTAAAAGAACCGGGCCTTTGACTTTGCTCATGTCAGGATGAGGTTCTCCTCCTGTTCTTGACATGGCTGTGGGGGCACATTAGGGCGTTGTAAGGCCTCTCCCCCCATTCGGTCTAAAAGAACTGGGCCTTTGACTTTGCTCTTGTTAGGACGAGGTTCTCCTCCTGTTCCTGACATGGCTGTGGGGGCACATTAGGGTATTGTAAGGCCTCTCCCCCCATCCGGTCTAAAAGAACCGGGCCTTTGACTTTGCTCATATCAGGACGAGGTTCTCCTCCTGTTCCTGACATGGCTGTGGGGGCGCATTAGGGTGTTGTAAGGCCTCTCCCCCCATCCGGTCTAAAAGAACCGGGCCTTTGACTTTGCTCGTGTCAGGATGAGGTTCTCCTCCTGTTCCTAACATGGCTTTGTTTTTGGAGGGATCATATCCAGTCATAATAAATCCATGCCAGGTGGGAAGGGCACGTTAGGTAAAAAGGAAAGTAGATTCAAGGTGAAATCGTAAGTGATACATTTACAGTTTTCCCGCTCCTCCTTGAGGCCCTCCGGTGATGGAGTCGATGGTCCCGATGGGAGGCCGGTCCCCGGGTTGCTCCTTCCTTTTTTGCGGTTCAGGCTGTGGGAGGGCTCTTGGCCGGTCTCCTCTACCCTCAGGCCTGCGGTGGATGAATCTGTCGAGTCGACCTCGTCGAATGAGCTCCTCGATCTCGTCCTGGAGCTGGATGCATTCTTCGGTGTCATGGCCGTGGTCGCGGTGGTAGAGACAGAACTTGTTGGGGTTGCACTTCCCGGGATGTGTGCGCATCCTCTCCGACCTAGGGAGCTGCTCCCTGACCTCCATTAGTACCTGGCCCTTCGAGGCGTTGAGGGGGGCGTAGTTGCAAAATCTCCCTGGTGGGGAGCCCCGTCGAACCCCGCGGTCTGGGCTTCTCTGCCTGCATGCCTGGGGTGGAGTATGGGCGCGCTTATGTCCAGGAGGGGATCGAGAACGTGGCCGGGCTTCCTTTGGCCTTTTCTCAACTGCGGGCTTACTCGAATCTCCCGCTTGACGCTCCCTTGCTGTCTCTTCATCCTTCATTTTGAAGGCTTCTTCCGCTCGGGCGTATCCTTCAGCCCGAGCCAGTAAATTGGCAAAATCCCTGGGGTACTTCTTCTCCAGGGAGAACAAAAGATCATTCTTCTGAAGGCCACCTTTCAAGGCGGCCATGGCAACTGATTGGTCTAAGTTCCGGACCTCCAACACCGTGATGTTAAAGCGGTTGACGTAGGCCCGTATGGACTCCCCTTCCCTTTGCTTGATGTTGATGAGGGACTCCGAACCCTTCCGGGGGCGCCGGCTGCTGACAAAATGGGCCACAAATTGGTGGCTCATTTGATCGAAGGAAAAGATGGTACCCGACTTCAAAACCGAGTACCAGTTCCTCGCTGCTCCCTTCAAAGTAGACGGGAAAGCCCGGCATAAGATGGCGTCAGGAGCGTCGTGAAGCAGCATCATTGTCCGGAAGGCCTCCAGATGATCAACCGGGTCCGAAGTCCCGTCGTAGCTTTCGAACTGGGGAAGCTTGAAGTTTGGCGGGATCGATTCCTGCATGATCATTTGAGAGAAGGGAGGGTCAGTACAAATATCCTCACCATGAGTGGGGGGCGCGTGGCAGAGTTCTTCAATCCGTCGGTTCATCTCCTGAAGCCTCCGGTCCAGGAAATCCTCTCGACTTCGAGTCTCGAGGATCCTCTGGCAGAGTGGGGGCAGGGATCTTCCAGGGGTGGAGTCGTGGTCCGATTGAGGGCTCTCTACCCTCGGATTTGCTATCCCGAGAAGGATGGGACGGCTGGCCCAGGTGGCCCGCCCCACCACCGGGTTCTGACATTCCGGAGATGCCCTTTTTGGGTGCACCGACGCCTGCGGTTGCTGCTGCTGCATTGCTTGCACAGCTTCGATGAGGCCTCTGACCTGCTGTGCCAGCAAGTCAAATTGCTCCGCGCCGACCGCCACCGCCGGAGGAGGAGGAGGAGGCTGGGAAACAGGAGGGGAGGCCGGAGCCTGAGATCTGGCCGCGGAGGCCGTGGACCGTCGTGTGGACGCCTTGTGTGGAGGCATCGAGCGTGGATCTCACGGGGGAAAATTAGGAGTGGGTGTCGGAGAGACGATCAGAGGCGGCTCCATTGAACACTCCTTCAAGAACAAGGGTACCGCGAAGGTTCAAAGCCCTTCTTCTAGCGTCAATCCTGTTAGTGCAAAAATCTGCTTGCGTCGGAGAAGCAGGAGTCGGGGAAGCCGCGGTCGCTGCCGGGACCTGCAAAGGAAGTCTAAACCGGAGGTGGGATTGCTCCGGCAAGACCCTCCGACGCTCAAGTCAGTTCTCTGCCTCAACAAGAATGGAGTGCTCGAACGGAGAATTTAGCAGAGTTTTGAGATAAGAAATGAGCTTATCGAATAACGTATCTGAGTCCCCCTTTTATAGGCGGAGGAAGCAACGAATTGATGGCGACGTTTGTAACCGTCTGGCAGTGGACTGCCCAGGGTCAGACGGAGTTTGCTGCGAAGCGTAGTGGAACGGACCCGTGGCTATCGCTGGGGCGTGCCACGTGGAGTCTGCCGCATGAAGTGGGGCGGCATTTTGCCGTCGTGACTTGCCAGGAGAATCGCGCAGTATCCGTTGCAGGAGGTGGAGCAGGATCGTGGCCGTTTATCGTGGCTGGTCAGGTAGTAATGGAGCCGCGCGGGATCCGTCATGGGGAGTGGAGCAGTGCTGCGATCGTTACTGCGGCCTGTCAGGGAGTGGTAGAGCTGCGCGGAATCCGCCGTAGGAAATGTGGCAGAATCGTGGCCGCGATCGTGGCCTGGGAGTGCTGATACTGATCTGTCGGCTGAAGTTCGGCAGTGGTCATAGTCCGGCCACCGTAGAGGTCCGGATGAAGACTGTCTGCAGCCGTTGGAGTCGAGGATGGAGCCCGACTCCCGTAGGAGCCCGGGCGAAGTTTTCCTGCAGCCAAAGTTAAAGGCGAAGTCCGGCTCCCATAGGAGTCCGGACGGGGCTTACCAGCAATTAACGTTGAGGACGGAACCTGGCTCCCGTGGGAGTTCGGACGAGGCCTACCAGTGGTTGATGCTGAGGACGGAGCCCGGCTCCCGTAGGAGTTCGGGCGAAGTTTTCCTACAGTCAAGGTTAAAGGCGAAGTCCGGCTCCCGTAGGAGTCCGGACGGGGCTTACCAGCAATTAACGTTGAGGATGGAGCCCGGCTCCCATGGGAGTCCGGGTGGAGCTGTCCTGTAGTCGATGTCGGCGGTGGAGCCAGGCTCCCGTAGGAGTCCGGGCGGAGTCTGCTTGCGGCTGAAGCTGTTGGCGTCGAGGATGAAGCCCGGCTCCCATAAGAGTCCGGGCGAAGTCTCCCTGCAATTAAAGTCAGCGGGGAGGTCCGGCTCCCGTAGGAGTCCGGACGAGGCCTACCAGCGGTTGATGCTGAGGACGGAGCCTGGCTCCTGTAGGAGTCCGGGCGAAGCTGTCCTATAGTCGATGTCGGCGGCGGAGCCCGACTCCCGTAGGAGTCCGGGCGGAGTCTGCTTGCGACTGAAGCTGTTGGCGTCGAGGATGAAGCCCGGCTCCCATAAGAGTCCGGGCGAAGTCTACCTGCAATTAAAGTCAGAGGGGAGGTCCGGCTCCCGTAGGAGTCCGGACGAGGCCTACCAGCGGTTGATGCTGAGGACGGAGCCCAGCTCCCGTAGGAGTCCGGGCGATGTTTTCCTGCAGTCAAGGTTAAAGGCGATGTCCGGCTCCCGTGGGAGTCCGGACGGGGCTTACCAGCAATTAACGTTGAGGACAGAGCCCGGCTCCCGTGGGAGTCCGGGTGGAGCTGTCCTGTAGTCGATGTCGGCGGCGGAGCCAGGCTCCCGTAGGAGTCCGGGCGGAGTCTGCTTGCGGCTGAAGCTGTTGGCGTCGAGGATGAAGCCCGGCTCCCATAAGAGTCCGGGCAAAGTCTCCCTGCAATTAAAGTCAGAGGGGAGGTCCGGCTCCCGTAGGAGTCCGGACGAGGCCTACCAGCGGTTGATGCTGAGGACGGAGCCCGGCTCCCGTAGGAGTCCGGGCGAAGCTGTCCTGTAGTCGATGTCGGCGGCGGAGCCCGGCTCCCGTAGGAGTCTGGGCGGAGTCTGCTTGCGGCTAAAGCTGTTGGCGTCGAGGATGAAGCCCGGCTCCCATAAGAGTCCGGACGAAGTCTCCCTGCAATTAAAGTCAGAGGGGAGGTCCGGCTCCCGTAGGAGTCCGGACGAGGCCTACCAGTGGTTGATGCTGAGGATGGAGCCCGGCTCCCATAGGAGTTCGGGCGAAGCTGTCCTGTAGTCGATGTCAGCGGCGGAGCCCGGCTCCCGTAGGAGTCCGGGCGGAGTCTGCTTGCGGCTGAAGCTGTTGGCGTCGAGGATGAAGCCCAGCTCCCATAAGAGTCCGGGCGAAGTCTCCCTGCAATTAAAGTCAGAGGGGAGGTCCGGCTCCCATAGGAGTCCGGACGAGGCCTACCAGCGGTTGATGCTAAGGATGGAGCCCGGCTCCCGTAGGAGTCCGGGCGAAGCTGTCCTATAGTCGATGTCGGCGGCGGAGCTCGGCTCCCGTAGGAGTCCGGGCGGAGCTGTCCTATAGTCGATGTCAGCGGCGGAGCCCGGCTCCCGTAGGAGTCCGGGCGGAGTCTGCTTGCGGCTGAAGCTGTTGGAGTTCTCGGTGACGGAGCCCGACTCCCGTAGGAGTCCGGGCGGAGCTGTCCTGTTGTCGATGTCGGCGGCGGAGCCCTGCTCCCGTAGGAGCCCGGGCGGAGTCTGCTTGCGGCTGAAGCTGTTGGAGTTCTCGGTGACGGAGCCCGGCTCCCGTAGGAGTCCGGGTGAAGTTGTCATGTAGTCGATTCCACTGAGGACTTCGGCTGTGGGTATTTTATACCCAACAGAAAGATTTTATTTTCTGTTCATCAAATGTGTTGACTCATTTCACAAATGGATCAGCACATTTCATAAACAGCAATCCTATTGCCAATTACATAACAGAAAATAACTCAATCAAAATAAATCATGAATATTCTTTTAGATCTAATCTAACACATTCATGATAAATTTTACAATTGAACCTTTATAATTAAGTCTTTTCGCTGCTTCATCTGTATGGGATATAATCGCATCGGCACCCCTACCACCATAGGAGAACCCCATCGAATGGGAGGAGAGGGCCTTTAAACCCTACTTTTCTCCTATGACCGGACGACCATGGCAACCAACCCAATTAGACTACTTACTACTTGGATCAAGTATATCTAAATATACCAATTTCAAAATTTAAATTTCAAAATTTAAATTTTAAATTTCAAATTTCAAATTTCAAATTTTAAATTTCAAATAAATTTTAAATTTTAAATTTCAAATTTTTGAATTTCAAATTTTGAATTTTAAATTTTGAATTTCAAATTTAAAATTTCAAATAAATTTCAAATTTCAAATTTTTAAATTTTGAATTTTGAATTTTAAATTTTAAAATTCAAATTTTAAATTTTGAATTTCAAATTTTAAATTTAAATTTCAAATTTAAACTTTTAGATTACTACTTAATCTATGCATGCAAATATATATCATATTTTAGAACCTGCTCTGATACCATTTGTTGTGAATTTCAGTGCAGGGGTAAAACGATAATTTTAAAACTTTTTCAAAATTATAATTTTATAGTGAAATTTATTAATTAATCTAATTAATTAATATATATTAATCCTACACAAGGATCTAAATATGATATATATAGCATGCATTTAAATTTAAAATTTTGAATTCTCTACAGTAAATATTTTACTATTATGTGTTCAGAACACATTACCTTCGTGCAAGTAGTCGATCGTCGCAGTCTGATCACCATCAGGATGGTCTGATCATTGTAATACAGTCACATAATATGTTTGGCCTCTACGGATCATCCACATGAAGCTTCCGATCTGATCGGCTCCTCACAAATGCTAGTTCGTTCCAGAACCCTTTCAACGACTGATGCTGATCAAACTCCTTCGATCTTGATCTACCGACTCCTCGAATGCTTTAGATTGTTAGCAAATATACTTGAGAGGTTGATGAAGCTCTTCCTAAAATTTGATGGGCTCACGACACTCGTAGCTCACTTTCTCACTTCCCAAACCCTAGGCAGAAACCCTAAGGTACACAAGAAAAAACTTGCACCCACTCTCTCTTTTCTTTTCTCTTCTTTTCTTTTTTTTTCTCATGCAGAGGGTCTATCTGATGCCCCCTTTTCTCTCTCAGATCAGATGTCGCATGCCCCACCTTCTCATTTCTTTTAAAATAGTGCAAGATGCATCTTTATAGCATTTTTACAGTGTGAGAGGATAAAGCTAGGTGGTTGCTCACTTGAATTCAAATCGAATTTGAATTTAAATGCCAACCAACCAATCTTTATCCACTCTTGATGTGAGAAGAGAGGGGCATGGGCTTCTTTGTGTGTGGAGAGTTTTCACGAGAAACCTTTTCTCGTGTAGAATAAGTGGCGCACAAAAGAAAGGGGTGGCGCATGGGATTTGTTGCCCATTCAAATTCAAACATCCTTTGAATTTGAATGGCCAACCAACCTTATCATTATCCACTCAGATGGCGCACACATGTGGGATGTGGTAAGGCTTCTACATGAGAGAAAATTTATGAGAACTCATTTCTCGTGAATTCAAATAGGTGCAGGTGAAGTGAGGTGGCGCAGGGAGATAAGTCAAGGTGGTTTCAAATCTAATTGAACCAACCTTATTAAAATAGGTTAGGCACAATTAGACTAAGTTAAACCCAACACAATTAGACTTAATTAGGCTCAATAAAATCTTAATCAAATCAGAAATTGACTAAGCCCAACCCCTGATCAAATCAGAGACCAAACCACCTCGGCAATTAGGTCAACTCTTAACCTAATCAGGTCAAACTCAACTGAATCCAATTCAATTGGACTTGATCCAAAAATAATTACTCAATCAAATTAAGTTAATTAGTGATCAAATCACTAATTAAACCTCTCATAAATATTGAGTCCAAATTCGATGGGCAATCGAGCATCAGA
The DNA here is from genome assembly GCF_000442705.2 of Elaeis guineensis. Classification (NCBI taxonomy): domain Eukaryota; kingdom Viridiplantae; phylum Streptophyta; class Magnoliopsida; order Arecales; family Arecaceae; genus Elaeis; species Elaeis guineensis. The sequence goes on from NC_026007.2 coordinate 28,688,619, forward strand.
GTCCATCAATATGAAACCTTGATCGAAGAGTCTCAAACTAGTGGGACTCTTGACCCCGGTACCCAAAATGTGTGGAACTTATGATCAGAGAATCCTGATTCTCAATCATAGAGTCTCCAAGCATTAAGAATCTGTGTCGAAGAGTCTCAGTCCAGTGAGACTCTTCACCAGCCATCAGATCAGATAGGAACCTCTAATGTTTGTGACCCCGCTGGTTCGAACTTAAGCCGGTAGCACAGGAACCAATTTCTGTATTAATCGAAGTGACCATCTAGCAATGGTATCCGATGTTCGGATAGGTCGAATAGTCACAATCGCAATATTCAGAACCTACACGAATATGGTTACTGTATAATTTATCCCTTTTGACCCCTATGTATAGGACGACTCAGGGTTAAACTGTCAACCCTGATCAGATCATCCAAATCATGCTCAACTCAAACAGTCCTGTGACTCCTCACTAGGACTACCCTGGCCAAGGTTTTGCAAAATTGAAACATGACTGTACATAGCTCCTGAACTGGAGTGGTCAATCCCATCTTGACACATGTATCGACAAGTCAAGTACTTGACTACACCCAGCAGCCTTCTATCACTGAATTAAAAATTCAGGTAGTCCAGTGCCTAAGTGCAGTGAGTTGCTTGCAAGTCACCATGGCGGTCTCAGATCGAAGGGACAGTTATACCCATATCCCATCAGAGCAAATCTTGATAGTAGAAAATGCTCCAGAGTTGGTCACGTTCAGTGCAGATGTACCCTTACATCTCACCTATATGCCATACCAATGTCTCCACACTCCTTGGTTAAGAGGACAATCAACCCATATGGCACATAATGACCTATGCTTGATAAATATTGTTGTCCTTGGTAACAACGTATCATTTGGTCGCAAACAGGTTTAAGGACTAAACAACAAATCCTCCTTTATCGAGTCTAAATAGTCCCAAGGACTTCACTACAACACAGGAGTTCATTAGAAGATGAAACAATTTGTGATGAAAAAATATCAAAATAATTTTTATTTATTTATAATTCATATACTAATACAAGAAAGAGCACAACCATCAACAGACTGACAATTAGCTTTGGGACACTATTCCCAACAACCTGCTCATGTCACTCATGGCAAGGGTAATATCAAGTCGAGTATATAGCATAGCATACATGAGGTTTTCTATCACTGAAGCATAAGGAATCCTACTCATGCACTGTACCTCCTCAGATGTGGTCGGACACATCATCTTGGAGAGACTAATACCATGCCTAAGAGGTAAGAGACCTCTCTTGTAATTTTTAATGCTGAACCTCTTTAGCACCTTCTCTATGTACAGCTTTTGTGATAGGCCAAACATCTGTTTAGGTCTATCCCTATAGATCTTTATTTTGAGAATATAGGATGCTTTCCTAGGTCTTTCATGGAGAATTTTGGACAACCATCTTTTGACCATGGTCAGCATGGGAATGTCATTCCCAATAAGGAAAATTTCATCCACGTACAATACGAGGAAGGTGATCGCACTTCCACTGACCCTCTTATATACACAAGGTTCCTCTTTATTTTTGATGAAATCAAATGATTTGATTGCCTCACCAAAATGATGGTTCCAACTTCGAGAAGCCTGCTTTAATCCATATATGGACCTTTACAGCTTGCAAACTCTGTGATCACCATCACCGGATATGAAACCCATAGACTGCTCAATATAGTTATCTTCCTCAAGATATCCATTCAGGAAAGCAGTTTTCATATCCATTTACCAAATTTCATAATCATAGTAAGCCGCAATAGCAAGCAAAGTGCGGATAGATTTCAGCATGGCTACAAACGAGAAGGTTTCCTGATAGTCAATACCCTCGCACTGACTATAACCTTTTGCCACAAGTCTAGCTTTATAGGTCTCTACCTTATCATCGGTACCTATCTTTCTTTTGTAGATCTATTTATACCCAATGGATATAATACCCTCAGGTGGATCCACTAAAGTCCAGACTTAGTTCGAGTGCATCGAGTCAATTTCTAACTTCATAGCATCTAACCATTTCTCGAAATCGATGTCAGATATCATCTCGTCAAAGATATTAAGATCATCACTATGATTCTTATCTCTCATAAGAAATATTTCCTTTACTTCTTCTATAAGCATACCCATGTACCTTTCAAGAGGTCGGGAGATCTTGCTAGATCTACGAGGTGGTAGAGGAACATCAACTACTGGCTCATGGACTACGGATTTCTGAGGATCTATAGCTCTAGGCTCTTCCGAGACTTTCTCTTTGAGCTCCACTAACCTCTCACTGCTGCCCTATTGGATAAACTATTTTTTTAGGAATACAGCATTTCGACTCACAATCACATTATGATCTTGTGGAAAGTACAAGTAGTATCTCATAGATTCTTTTGCACACTCTATAAAGTGAGCTATAATAGATCTATCCTCTAGTTTATCCATCATTTGTCTCTTGACATAGGTCGGATATCCCCAAGTCTTGAGATAACCTAGACTCGGCTTCTTACCTATTCAACAAGTCTTGAGATATCTCATATGGTGTGGTAGGAACAGATTTTGATGGAATTCTATTCAACAAGTGAATGGCAGTTAACAAAGTATGTCTCCAAAGAAATAAAGGTAGATCAGTGAAGCTCATCATGAATCGAACCATATCCAATAGGATCTTATTCCTCTTTTCGGATACCCCATTGAGCTGAGGCGTTCCAAGGGGATTTACTGAGAGACTATACCGTTGTCTTTAAGATATCCTAAAAATTTCTGACTAAGGTATTCACCTCCTCGATTAGATCGAAGAATCTTAATGAATTTGTCTGTCTGCTTTTCTACTTCATGTCTAAATTTTTTGAACTTTTCAAAGGCCTTAGACTTATATTTCATGAGATACACATATCCGTACTTAGATAGATCATCGATAAAGGTAATGAAGTAGGTATAACCATCCATAGTCTGCACATCAAATGGTCCACATACGTCAGTGTGTACCAGGGCAAGTAGCTCTATGGCCCTTTCTCCATGTCCTACAAAGGGCAACTTGGCCATCTTTCCTCGAAGGCAGGATTCGCAAGCTAGATACGGCTTTGGGTTAAGAGAGCCAAGGATCCCATCCTTCTCTAGTCTATTTATCCTATCCTCTTCAATATGGCCTAGTCTATAGTGCCACAAGTACTTCTGATTTATTTCATCTCTGGATCTCTTTTGGCTTACGGCACTCACTATTTACTCGTTTAGGTTCACATTCACATCAACATATAGGTGATAAAGACTGTCAATTAAAAGATTTTGTGTAACAAATTTATTTCATAAATAAATGAAATAAAAGTTTTTATTAAAATATATTTCAAAACCTTCTTGTGCTAGCACAGACATGAAAATTAAATTTTGACTAGCTATAGGAACATAATAATAGTCTTTTAAATCTAATCTAACACCAGACGGTAATCAAAGAGGGTAAGTGCCAATGGTCTATGCAGTAATCTTTGCTCTATTATCGATCCGAAGGATCATGTCACCTTCTCTCAACCTTCTACTTTCTATCAGACCCTGCATTGAGGTATATATATGAGCACTCGAGCCAGAATCCAATACCCAACTAGAAGTAAAAGAAACCATAAGGTTAGATTCAATTACGAGCATACATTCAGAAGGCTTATCACCTTTTTTGATCTTTAGACTTTCCAAGTATTTAGGACAGTTTCTCCTCCAGTGGCCTTCAACATGATAGTAGAAACACTTTTTTTTTGCCTCAGCCGCCTTTGGATCATCCTTCTTCGGCTTGCTCTCTTTTTTTTATTTCTTCATGGATTTAACCTTCTTCTTTCCAGTAGACTTTCTCTTGAAGGAAGAGGTCCGCTCCACAGCGAGAACAGTGCCCCTTGAACTCTTCAAAGTATCCTTCATAGTGACCAACATGTTGATAAGTTTGAAAATAGTGCAATGAAGTTTGTTTATATGAAAATTCATAATGAATTGACTATATAAACTGGTAAGAGATTGAAGGATCAGATCTATCTGCAATTCTTTTTGTATTTCTAGCCTGAGCTTCCTAAGCTCCTCAATGTCCTTGATCACTATCATACAGTGCTCATAGACAGACTGCCCTTCGTACATCTTCAGATTGAAGAGTCTTTTTGATACTTCGAAGCACGCAATATGGCTCTGCTCATCATACAACTCTTGTAGGTGAGTGATCATCGCCCTAGTAGTGGGCATATGCTCGTGCTAGCTTTGCAACTCGTTTGACATAGATGCCAGTATATAACACTTGACCCGACTATCTTCACCTGTCCACTTCTCAAAAGTAGCTCTTTGCTCAATTGTAGGATAGTTTGGTAGTACTACGGGATCCTGGTCGAGAGCATGGCTTAACTTTTTTGAGATCAGGATAATTTTAAGATTTCTGAGTCAGTCTTTATAATTGATACCGATCAAATGATTGATTTTAAGGATGTGAGCTAGAGGGTTTGAGACTAACATTTTGATTTAACTATGACAGTAGAGATTCAAGTTAGATTTTTATACTTAATATTTATATTTGTTTCTAAAAATTTTAAGATGTAAACAATTGCTCACACTAATTTATTAAATCCCTTCACTCTCTGAGAAGGAAATAAAAACTCTAATGCGACAAAGGATTCCTAGTAGGTGTTGCAGTCCCACTGATGGTATGCACCTCACCTAATAGTTATTGATAATATGCACACCGATGTATTGGCAACTCTTTATCCAGATGCTTCACTAAGCATATTGCAGTGACTGGGTCTCTAAGTTATGTGGGCTCACCTAACAGTTATTGCCCATACTTCTTAGTTAAGTCCGACCCACCGTTCACAAGCAGGTGCAAGACCGTCATTGGATCCTTCACCTAACAGTTATTGGGCCCAACCCCATTCTTACCTTGAAGCAACTCTTTGTTAATAGAGTGGTTGCATGTTTCTGATGCAATTGAACTATTGTAACCAGTCGAGAATAATCAATGCTGGTAGCACACTCGCACATCTACAACGATGGAAGACCTATAGACTTAATATTTATGGAGATGTTAGATTTAGGTCTCATCTAATCAGTCATTATATGACTGATCTAACTAGCATGGGCTAAACCAAATTGCTAAGCAACTTAATTCAAGATCCAATCTTCCAAATTAGTCAGATAAGTGGAGATCGGTGGGGGTCCCTCTATTGCCTTCCTAAGACACCAATAAATTAATCAGATCAGCTAAAGGAACCAATTAAATAATCATATCTCATTAACTTATCTTAGACACCAATAGATCGATTGTTCAGAATTGGTTAGCACTAGCGAATCTGGCTCAAACCAGCGAGTCAAATAAAATCTTTAGATTAATCGATTCTACATATGGGATTCAAATAATTTGATCAACAATAATTGTATGATTATAAACTTAATTGATATAATCTTTGTCAACACTTGACTTAGTTTGATCAATTGCTTAACCGAGTTAGACCCATATGACTCAAATCAAAAAATCTTAAATGCAATCCTATTATATGACCTAATTTATGATTTTCTCATGATCAAAATTCTCATGCACAAATACAAATTTTAGATTCTAAAATCATATTTTAAATCTAAATTTATTACATGAAAGTAAGTTTTAAAATATAAAAATAATTTTTAGATTTTAGCATACAAACATAAATCACATATATGCATGTAAAATCAGATCTAAATAAAATTTTAGATCTTAGTATGATATCATATCTATCATATCCTAATCATGGATCAGATTAAAAATAAATTTATAATCTAAATATACAATCATATATCACATATATGAATGAAACTTTATATCATATAAAAATTTTAGATTTTATGGATGCATCTATGTATCACATGAATATGAACTAGAACTCTTTCTAGATCAAATTTCAGATCTATACATGCAATTATATATCAACTATATGTTCCAAAATTAAACACAAAATCAAATTTTAAATTACAAGATTCATCTATATATCTCATGTATCAAGAAAAATCTGATTTTGAAATCTTTTCAAAAATATGTATATCAAAATTCAGTATATGAAAACTCGTGGCTCTGATACCACTGTTGAAATTCGAGATTTGGTGCATGCATACGTGTTTCAAAAATTTTATTTTCTAAACACCACAACAGAGAATAAGATTAAAATACCTTTAATCTAAATTATGCATGTATGAAAATATAAAATCACATGGATCTATCTCATATGCTAAAATTGGTATATGCTGAATTCAGATTGTGATCAAATTACATATCCATTTTGCAATCCTTTTCTTCGAATCTGGATCTGAAAGAGAAGAGATGCTCTATTAGCCACATAAGTATTTGGTCTCTATGAGTATCCACTCAGGATTAGCCTGGAACAGTTTTCTTTAATCTGAATTTTGGTTCTCCAAAATTCAGCCTGCTGAATCTGAACGAAGCCTGGATCGCGATCAATGCTTGATCTTTCTCTTTGATCTTCTTCTTTTCCTCTTCTCTAGAGTTTCTCCTTGCTTTGTATTGCTACAAAATACCAGCAACCAGCAAATTATGGGATGCCCAACACCTTGGGCATGGAACTCCTTGGGACTCGCATCCCAAGGGATGGGCGTGTAGAACGCCTAAGAGAAGATAAAGGGAGAGGAAGAGAGGGCATAGAGAGAGTCTTTGGGCATGAGGGGCTGCTGGTTTGAATGCTTTAGGGACTTTAAGAGAGGTCCCTTTGAATAGGCACAAAGATTGAATCCTATTCAATCATATAATATAAGTCCTACTTGCATTGAGTTTCCTATTAACTTAAGTTATCCAACTTACCTTAGGAGACCCTTTAGGTGCTGACAATTGATGCCCTTGCACCTATAATTAGAAATCCCAAAATACATCTAAGAGATGCCCCATAAGAGAACTAAAAGTCCTCTAGTCAATGGACATGCCCAACTTGATCAAATCAATGTAGCACCCAAAAATAACTATCAAAAAAATTAATTAGGGACTTGCACCCTTAATTAATATGATCCATAACTTTAGACACCCAATAATTGAAGTCTTATGAATCTAATTCATATAGATTATTAGCAAATAATTAAGTTTGAATTATCTTATCAAATAAGTAATCCTAATGGAAAGAGGAATTGGGTCCGACCATGTGCTAGCAAGGTTATCATGAACCTAATGAGTTTCTCTAAACCCACTTGACACTTCATAAGCTCAATTACTTATTCTAAGCCTAATTCTTTTGTTGTTTGATCTCATAGATTCAATTCTATCTGATAGTGAGATATACAATAATCTCTAATATTGTATCATTGAAACTCTTTTCAATGGATTGAAACAATTCCACCCTAACTCAGTAAAAATTGTCGATCCAGAATGATCCTAGTGAGCTCTCACAATCCATCAGTGATATCTAGCAGTATGTAGTGGCAATCCAGTAGAACTGAAATGAACCTCTAGGTGTAGTTAACGTGTGATTCAGTCCTTCTATCGTGAGTCCTGACTAGATGGCAGGTCATGGATAAATCATCAAACCTCAACATCAGTCATATGATAGATTTGATTAGCTCAAGTCCAGTTGTGACTTCTATGGAAACTTTTTTCCATCAATCACATTACTGTAGCTATATATTCTTAGACTTAGCCTTTCAAATCTCATAGGACTACTCCTCTCTATCAAGGTCGATAGATCCTATCTTGATGTGCACTCCACTCCTACAGTGGATCAACTGTCATGAACATCTACTATAATGGCTCATTGAGACCCATATTTATGTGTCAGTCAAACTTCAACAGCCTCTCTGTGAGCAGCAGTACCATCTCAAGTCAAAAGATCAGTCACACAACTACAGCATTGAGATAATCACTGATGATTAAATAGAAATCTAAGTGATCTCTCATATGGTCACACTCAGTACTAGTTGTTCTCTAACAACTATCCACACTCGTCACCCTGTGTCTCTACACAGAAGATCAGAAACTCATCTATCCTGAAGGAAGCGATTTGTGCGCTAGTCTATCCAGATCTATCACCATCCTCATGATGATCTTATGACCGCGAGCATTTAAGAATTAAATACATATCTCTAATTTTCAATACTTTGAGAATATATATCGAAACTAATTTTATGGACGATTCAAGGATACATCACATTTGAATGAAAAAAAATTATCCTTTTATTAATCATATCAATATATTGAGTATAAAATTATGTCCTAAAATTATTATAATGTGTCAGCCATATTGGCATCTCAACCTGATCCTTGTCAGGTCCTTTTCATTCCATATAGTGTTGGGTTTAAATAGATATTGGGGATAAGGAAATAAGAGTCCAAACCTTTTAGGACTCTACCAAATATGCCGCCAACCCACCTTAATATTGTGCGCCTCATATCTCACGAAAGAAATCAGATCTAACAATGATTCTTACATGTCAATTAAGTGAAGGCGTGAACCTCTTATACGCACACAAAAACTTCACACACAAGAGGGAAAATGTGAAATATTTTGGCATCCCAAAAATTAGGTTGGCATGGGCTGGTTTTAAGGTGCATGGAGGGAGGAATTTAATTCAATTAGGACTCTTTTTTAGGTGGTTGATTTAAACCAATTTAAATCCCAACCAATCCTACTCATATTTGGACCTGATTAGACCCAAATAGATAAAAATTCAAATCTGATTTGAAGCTCAAACTATTTAGATTAAATATCACCTAATTAGAGGAGTCCTAGTTCTTTTGGACTCTTACTTGGTGCTTGAGTCAAACTCAATTTAATCCTAATCCAATTAAGATTTGATGCACCCATGAATATGAGAATTCTTAATCTAAATAGGAACACCTATATTCTTAGTTAGATCCTAGTCTAATTAGGAATTGAGTCAAATCTAAATCTTAATTCAATTAGGACTTATCCTCCCATGCAATTTAGGTTATCTTATAATCCAATCAGGTTTGATCAAATCAAACCCATGTCAAGTCAAATTAAATCCAATTTAATTAGACTTGATACAAGCTCCTTAGCTCAATCAAATTAAGCCACTTAATAATCCAATTACTAATTAATCATCCTTTAACTCACTAAATCTTTAGCGAGTTACTTATTGTAACTTTTGTATTAGATCAATCATCAATTAAATTGATAATCAAATTCTGTCATGATTCATAATTGTAATTCAACCATCTGATCAGTCAAAAGCTTCTTTGTGTGTGATCCCATAAATTCTATTCTATCTAGTAGTGAGATATATTATTGTTGGGTATAGAATACCCCTAGCCGAAGTTTGTAAAAGACCGACCCTTCCAGGGCTTTTCCGACTTCTGACCTTGTGTGGCATCTTTCTGAACTCCCTCGACCGTCCGAGCTTCCATAATACCATCCAGACTTCTCCGACAATGAGCTTCTCCATTCATCTATCGGACTGCTCCAAATGCTCTTTGGCCTTCACTATCAGCCAATTTTCTACAGTAATCAACTACTCTCTGAATCCCTTCCAGACTTCTTCCGGCCACAGATGACTCTACTCCGAACTTCTTCCAGACTTTGTCAATATCTGAGCTTCTCTGACAATGAGATTTCTACAGTAACCAGACTCCATCCAAGTTTCTACGATGGTTGACCACCTTCTAGATTCCGTCTGAGATCCTACGAGAACCGGATTTCAGCCGAACTCCTATAGTGGATGGATCCCAGATGAATTTCGACAACAAAAGAGCTCCACCAGCTGGATCTCTACTCCGAACTTCTACCGCAAGCAGTCTACTCCGAACTCTTACTGTAGGTGGTCTACTCTGGATCTTTACTGTAAGCGAATTCCATTCAAGCCTCTACTGTAAACAAATTTCTTTTGAACTTCTATTACAGACAAACTTCAGTCGAGCTCCTACAGTGGACGGATCCCAGATGAGCTTCTACAATGGGACAGGCTCCACCGGCCAGGTCACTACTCTGAGCTTTCATGACAACCGATCTTCGATCGAGCTTCTATAATAAGTGGCCTCCTTTCAGTCTTCTACAAGAATCAAACTCCGTCTGAACTTCCATAGCGAATGGATTTCGATCGAACTTCTACAACAGATGACTCCCGCCTGCAGCGTCAGCGCTCTAGGCACCCAACAATAGTAGACCCGTCAGCAACCTCAAAAACATCTGAGCTTCTCCTGGATCGATGAGACAGAGAGCCATTCCGCTCCATCAGACATCCCAGCCGAGCTTCAACCGACAGATCCAAACTCTCTGGCAAGTCACGAAAATGGCCACTATCCTACTCCACTCTCTGTAACAGATTCTGCATGGCTCCACCACTCTCTGGCAAGTTGCAACAACGGACATCACTCTACTCTCCGTAACAAACTCCATATGGCCCTAAATGGCCCCCTGACGCCACTACTCTCCGTAACAAACTCCACATGGCCCTGAACGGCCCACTACCAGGCAGTTACAGACGTCGCTGTCAATTAGTTATGCTCTCTATCTATAAAAAGGGACTCGCAGATACGTTCTTCTCTAAGCTCTAAACTCTATCTCGAAACTCTGCTAAAATCCCATTTGAGCACTCCATTTCTGTTGAAGCAAAGTACTGACTTGAGCATCGGAGGATCTTGCCGAAGCACCCCCAACTCTGGTTTAGACATTCTTTGCAGGTCCCGACGGCGACCGCAGTCATCTCAACTCCAGCTTCTCCGGCATCGACTGAATTTTGCACCAACAGAATTGGTGCTAGAGGAAGGGGGCGTGTCTTCGCAGTACCCTTGTTCTTAAAGGAGTGCCCAACGGGACTGTCTCTGGTCATCTTCTCCGACATCTTCTTCTCCTTCTCCTGTCAGATCTTCACCTGATGCCCTCCCGGAAGGCATCCACCAGGCGATCCATGGCCTCCGTGGCTAGATCTCAGTGGGCTCCACAAGCTCTGGCCTCGTCTTTAGTTTCTCAGGCTCCTTCTCCTCCAATAGTGGCGGTCGGCATGGAGCAGTTTGACTTGCTGGTTCAGCAGGTCAGGGGCCTCATCGAAGCAGTGCAGGCTATGTAGTAGCAGCCGCAGGCATCAGTGTGGCTGGAAAGAGCATCGCCAGAGTTTCAGAATCCGGTAACCGGGCGGGCCACTTGGGCAAGCACCCCATCTTTCTCGGAAAGGGGAAGCAGAAGGCGGAGAGCCCACCATCCGATCACGATTCCACCCTCGGAGAGTCCCTACCTCCATTCCACCAGAAGACCCTCGAGACTCGTAGTCGAGAGGACCCCCTGGATCAAAGATTCTGAGAGATGAACCGACGGATCGAAGAGCTCCGCCATGCCCCCACTGCTTACGGTGAGGACATCTGCACTGACCCTCCTTTCTCTCAAATGATCATGCAGGAGCTAATCCTGCCGAACTTGAAGCTCCCCCAATTTGAGAGCTACGACGGGACCTCAGATCTGGTTGACCACCTGGAGGCCTTCCAGATAATGATGCTGATCCATGGTGTGCTAGATGCCATCCTGTGCCGAGCTTTCCCATCTACCTTGAAGAGAGCAGTAAGAAATTGGTACTCGACACTGAAGCCGGATACTATCTTCTCCTTTGATCAGATGAGCCACCAGTTTGTTGCTCATTTTGTCAGCAGCCGGCATCCCCGGAGAGGTTTGGAGTCCCTTATCAACATCAAGTAGAAGGAGGGAGAATCCATCCGAGCTTACGTCAACCATTTTAACGTCACCGTGTTGGAGGTCCGAAACTTGGACCAATCGATCGCGATGGCCACCATGAAGGGCGGTTTTCAAAAGAATGATCTTCTATTTTCTCTGGAAAAGAAGTATCCCAGGGACTTTGCTGATTTGCTGGCTCGGGCCAAAGGATATGCCTGAGTAGAAGAAGCCTTCAAGATGAAGGACGAGGAGGCTGTGAAGAAGCGGCAGGCGGGAGACTCCAGCAAGCCCACAGTTGAAAAAGGGCCGAGTGAAGCTCGACCACGTTCTCGAACTCCCTCCGGACACAAGCGTGTCCAGACTCCTCCCCAGGCTCGTAGGTAGAGAAGTCCGAACCACAGAGTTCGGAGGGGCTCTCCCTTAGGGAGATTCTACAGCTATGCCCCTCTCAACACATCGAAAACTCAAGTGCTGATGGAGGTCAGGGAGTAGCTACTGAGGCCGAAAAAGATGCGCACACACATCGGGAAGCACAACCCTAACAAGTTCTGCCTCTATCATCGTGACCACGGCCATGACATGGAGGAGTACATTCAGCTCTGAGACGAGATCGAAGAGCTCATCAGACGAAGTCGGCTTGACAGATTCATTCGACGCTGACCTAAAGGTAGGGAAGATCGGTCGAGGGCCCTATCGCAACTGGAGTCGCCAAAGAGAGAGGAGCAGCCTGAAGATCGACCTCCAATAACTTTGCCTTAAATAAAAGTTTCTTTCATATTTGCATATCTTTTCTTTTGGCATGAGCTCATAATGACAGAGAGTAGCTCCTTCCGACAATCGAAACTAAGCGTGTTAGAAACAGGAGGAGGACCTCGTCCTAACACGAGCAAAGTCGAAGGTCCGGTTATTTAAAGACCAGATCGGGGGAGAGGCCCTTACAACGGCCCTTATGTGCCCCCACAGCCATGTTAGGAACAGGAGGAGAATCTAATCCTAACATGAGCAAAGTCGAAGGCCCAGTTATTTAAAGATCGGATGGGGGGAGAGGCCCTCATAACGGCCCTTATGTACCCCCACAGCCATGTTAGGAACAGGAGGAGAACCTCGTCCTAACATGAGCAAAGTCGAAAGCTCGGTTACTTAAAGATCGGATTGGGGGAGAGGCCCTTACAACGGCCCTTATGTGCCCCTACAGCCATGTTAGGAACAGGAGGAGAACCTTGTCCTAACATAAGCAAAGTTGAAGGCCCAGTTATTTAAAGATCGGATAGGGAGAGAGGCCCTTACAACGGCCCTTATGTGCCCCCATAGCCATGTTAGGAATAGGAGGAGAACCTTGTCCTAACATGAGCAAAGTCGAAGGCTCGGTTACTTAAAGACCGAATGGGGGGAGAGGCCCTTACAACGGCCCTTATGTGCCCCCACAGCCATGTTAGGAACAGGAGGAGAACCTCATCCTAACATGAGCAAAGTCGAAGGTCTGGTTATTCAAAGATTGGATGGGAGGAGAGGCCCTCACAACGGCCCTTATATGCCCCCACAGCCATGTTAGGAACAGGAGGAGAACCTCATTCTAACATGAGCAAAGTCGAAGGTCCGGTTACTTAAAGATCGGATTGGGAGAGAGGCCCTTACAACGGCCCTTATGTGCTCCTACAGCCATGTTAGGAATAGGAGGAGAACCTCATCCTAACATGAGCAAAGTCGAAGGCCCAATTATTTAAAGATCGGATGGAGGGAGAGGCCCTTAGAATGGCCCTTATGTGCCCCCACAGCCATGTTAGGAACAGGAGGAGAACCTCGTCCTAACATGAGCAAAGTCGAAGGTCCGATTATTTAAAGATCGGATGGGGGGAGAGGTCCTTGCAATGGCCCTTACGTGCCCCCACAGTCCTGTTAGGAATAGGAGGAGAACTTCATCCTAACATGGGCTAAAATTGACTGTGTCGGAAATAGGAGGAGAACCTCATCCTGACACAAATGAAGACCTGATCGATCAAGATCAGACGAGGGGGAAAGCCTCCTCAACGGCTCCTCTACACTCCCACGACCCCATTAAGAGCAGAGGAAAAACTCTCACTCGAACACCAAAAAAAAGGGGGGAGATGAAAAGGGAAAGTGACAAACTACACCAATGACAAGTGAAAAACTAACTACATCAAAGACATAAGGGACCTCCTCTCAACGAGGAAGGAGACTCTTATCAAGAACCCTCAGTCTCTAAGAGGGAACTCAATACAGATCGAGAAAAAATTGACTTTTTCAAGGTAATGAGAAGTTCGGACCCCCAAGCTCGAGCACTGGGAGGAAGCGTCAAACTCAAATGGCCTCGAAAAGACCTACGGTCATGAACAAAAAAGGCAAATCAACATGACGATGATCGGGAACCTTCAAACAACGTCGGCATCGAACAAGATAAAAGACAAAAGAAGTTCGGTAAATGATGACTTAATGCAAGAATTGGCAAGGTAATGAAAAATTTTCTTTTCATTTCATTAGTGAAGTGTACATTACAAAGCCTTGAAGGCCAAAAAAGAAAAATAATAAGAAAAGAAAAAGAATACATAGAAGAACAAAAGATAAAAGAAGCTCTAAGGAAGCTCGGCTTCTTCCGACTTCGAGCTCTCGGTTCCAGTCCTTATTAGGGATTGCTTTAAGCTTTCGACTTCTTCTTCCAGTTCCATCTTTGTTAGCAGCATCTCTTGATACATCTGGTGGAACCGTCGGCTTTCACCCTCCGACTCTTGAAGCCTCTTCCTCAGGACCTCGGACTCTACCTCGACATCCTTGACTGCCTGCTGCTCGTGGGCCAGCTGAATCTTCAGCCGCTGCAGTTCGACCTTCTCCCGTACAAGGGCCACAGACAGTTCTTCCATGGTCTCCCTCAAGGAGCGGAGCTCATCGGAGCCTTGTGCAGAGGCGGGCTGGACTCTCTCAGACAACTGCCTCTGAAGGCGGGCAACTTCGTCGGTCGCCATCTTGAGCTTCCTTCGGTAGTCCTCTACTTGCCCACACCAGCCGACTTGGTAGGTGTTGTAGTTCGCCTCGGCATCCTGCAGCTGCTTCTGAAGGTCAGAGAGTTTTTTTGACTAGTCTCGATCGTGATCGGCCTGAGTTGTGAGCCAGGATGAGCTCCCTTCCAACTGGCCGATCTTCTCCCGTGCAGCCACCAGCTCGACTTCAAGAGAGCTGATCTTGGAAGTCTGAGTCCAAGATCGATCGCTGGCACATTTTCAGAGTTCCTCAAGCTCCGCCATGAAGTCGGCCTTCCTCCGGGTGTATTCCATGAAATCCTTTTTGTGGAGGTCCCGAAAGCGAGTAGCCTCCGCAGTGACCTTCGAATGGCTCTTCCTCAGCCAGTGAAGTTCATCATCCAGCTTCTTGAATTTCTTCATCAAGTGACGAACTTCTCTTTTAAGGTCCCGGATCATCGACTTCAGAGGAATCCTCTATGGTAGGAGAAGAGCTTCGACAGGGCACTGTCGTTGGGAGACAAGAGTGCCACATCTCAAATTAGTGCAAGAAGATAAAAGAGAAGGAAAAGAATGCAGAAGAAGAAAAAGGAGCTCTCTGTAAAGAAGAATCTGATTTCATTGATTAAATAGTTTTAAGTACAAGAGAATAAAGAGAAGTCGACACAAAGAAAAAATACAAAATTAGAGGTTTCGGACCTCTGAGATAGAAGTGGAGGAGCTCGGCACCCTCGAAAGGTCGGTCGTGGTAGCCACAGCGATCGAAGAGGTCCCAGCAAGAAGAGGACCAGTAGTGAATTCGGAAGGTCCGGCTTCATCGTCGGACGCCTCATCCAGGAAGCCGAGGTCCAGTTCGAGAAACTTTCTGACCACCTTCTCTTGGCAGAGCTCGAAACCCTTGATGAAGGCATCCTGGCCGAACTGGACCTGCAGATCCTCCATCTCGAAGGAGGTCTTGAACTCCTCCATTGCTCGGGCCCCTGCCTCCGAGACTAGGGATGGGATTTGCGCCTTCAGCTCGGAGACTTGCGCCTTTAGTTCGGAGATCTCAGCCTCTGCCTTCAGCTCGGATGAGGTTTGTCCCTCCTTCTGCAGCACCTCTTGAAGACTTGTGACCTCGACGATCTTCTCCTCGAGGCGGACGGCCTCAGCTAGACGACCTTCCTCCGCCCGGGCTGCCTCTCTCTTGGCGATCTTCATCGCCTCGATGTTGGTGATGAGCTAGTGTCCAATTTGCAAGAGAGGTCGGGGAGTCAATATAAAGGCTAAGGAGTAAACTAAGTAAAGAAGCAAGAAGAAGAAAAAAGTGAATTGACCTACCTCGAGAAAAGATCCCAGAGAGTCCCAGACCCGCAGCTCAAGATCAGCAAGGATGATTCTGTGGACAACCTCAGGCAGAATGCACCCTTTGACCAGCCTCTTTATTAAATCCCTATTGTTGAAGGAATTTTTCTCCAGATCTTCCTCGGAGCCACCGGCCCCCTCGATGGCAACCTTGCGGCTGCGGCTCTTGCAGGCCAGGGTCTTCTTTCTCCTCCTCTTTTCGGTCCCTGGTGCCCCGTCGGGATGAGCCTCTGGAGCAGGAACCTCGGTCAGGGGGCTCCGTGAAGAGGCTCGGGGGACTTCAGGCTCGATGTCAGAGGGGGCATCGATGGCAACGACCACCTGATCAGGCACGATCGAGCTCATCTCTTCTGTCCTGGCTCTCTTCGCCGACCCCAAAGTCACAGCACCTTTTCTCATATGGATCTTGAGATCAAGACCCTGGGCTAACCTCTGAGCCATGCCTGTGTCCATGTCTGCAATAAAAGAAGATCGACACGGCTCAGAAATAGAATAAGAGAAAGAAAAAGAAAAAAAAAATATATATATATATATATACAATAATGATAGTACCGGCAGGGTCAAGAGAGCTCAGGCCGATGTTGAATAAGAGTTGTTCCATCAGAAGTTCAGAGAGGAGGGGGGTTGGATAGGCCTCGAGCTTATTGGAGGCTTCGAGGTCATCCCTTTCCAGGCTAGAAACCCGACGGACGGAATCCCTCAAAGAGCCCTAGGGGGGTAATCCCAGCTCCAAGGTCGGACATTGGACGTAGAAGAACCTCTCCTTCCAATTGTGGATAGAAGAGGGGGCACCTTTCAACATCCCCTTTCTACCTAACTGGGGGAAGAAGTACCATCAGTCCTTTGCTGAAGGGTGACGCTTGAAAGTATAGAAATTCCTAAACAGGGAAAGGGTTGGCTGGACTTCGGTTAGGCAACAGAGAGAAAGAAATCCTATCAGAAATCTAAAGGAGTTCGATGCTACAGAAACTAAAGAAATGTTTAAAAAGTGGAAGAGAGCGATGACAAAAGGCGGGAGTGGAAGTCGAAGCCCGATGTGGAAAGCTTCTTGGTATAAATAGAAGCAGCCAGGGGGAGGAGTGCTGGCCCGACCAGTCCGACCAAGAAGCTCCAGCTTGTACTCCGGAGGAATCCCGTACGGAATCCTAATCAGTGAGAGTTCCTTCGGAGTCAGAGAGCTAGGGATGGTATCTGGTACAAAGACCAAATGAGATTCATCTACAGAACTGAGGTTTTGGGGAGCTGGGACAGACGAACTCCTAGAACTGCTAGAGGAGGAAGTGCTGGAGGACATTATGAATCGAGCAAAAATCCTAAAAATCTCAAAAAAATTGAGAAAAATAAGAGAAGGGGCACTCGTGAAAAACTGAATAGGAAGAATGTAACAGAAGAAAAATAGAAGAAGAACAGCAAGAGAAAAAGCGATGAAGGGAGTTCTGGAACTAACCTAGGTTGGTTCGAGAAGTGCAGAGATGTGGAGATGGGGATCGACTCGAAGAACGCCTAAGGTCGAGTAGGATGGAACTCTCGGGGAAGAAGAAGGGCACCAACAGGACTCTCAGGCAAAGTGAATTTCCTGGAAGGGGAGAGCAGGTTTAAATAGGCAACAAGGCCCGACGCAGTAATGATTGTGGATCTCCTCTGACCGACCTACACTCGCCGTGTGTCCCACTCACCATGACAGGTGGCTGAAAATGACTGACAGCTGACAAAATTATTATGGCGCTGTACCTAAAGCAACGCTCCAGCAAAAATTTTGAAAAAATCTTTTCGGATTGCCTCGATTTGAAAAGGCTCCGGCACCAGTGCGCCAAATGCCAAAATGTCTGGAAACCACCGAGTGTGGAAATCAAGGGAGGCAACTTCGGTCGCAAAAATTTTTCTGTACTTCCTTCATTCGAAACCCGAACTCAGAAGTAAGGGGGACTGGTGTTGGGTATAGAATATCCCCGATCGAAGTTTGTAAAAGGCCGACCCTTCTAGGGCTTTTCCGGCTTCCGACCTTATGTGGCATCTTTCTAAACTCCCTCGACCGTCCGAGCTTCTATACTAGCATCCGGACTTCTCCGACAATGAGCTTCTCCATTCATCTACTGGACCACTCCAAATGCTCTCTGGGCTTCACTATCAGTCAATTTTCTACAGTAGTCAACTATTCTTCGAATCCCTTCTAGACTTCTTCCAGCCACGGATGACTCTACTTTGAACTTCTTTCGAACTTCGTCAATATTCAAGCTTCTCCGACAATGAAATTTCTACAATAACCAGACTCCATCTAAGTTTCTACGATGGTCGACCACCTTCTGGATTCCATCCGAGCTCCTACGAGAATCGAATTTCAGCTGAACTCCTACAATGGATGGATCCCAGATGAATTTCGACAACGGAAGAGCTCCACCAGCCGGATCTCTACTCCAAACTTCTACTGCAAGCAGTCTACTTTGAACTCCTACTGTAGGCGGTCTACTCCGAATCTCTACTGTAAGCGAATTCCATCTGAGTCTCTACTGTAAACAAATTTCTTTCGAACTTCTATTACAGGCAGACTTCAGCCGAGCTCCTACAGTGGATGGATCCCAGACGAGCTTCTACAACGGGATAGGCTCCACCGGCCAGGTGACTACTCCGAACTTCCATGACAACCGATCTTCGATCGAGCTTCTACAATAAGCGGCCTCCTTTCAGCCTTCTACAAGAATCGGACTCCGTTTGAACTTCCAAAGCAGATGGATTTCGGACGAACTTCTACAATAGATGACTCCCTCCTGCAGCGTCAGCGCTCTAGGCACCCAACAATAGTAGACCCATCAGCAACCTCAGAAACATCCGAGCTTCTCCTGGATTGATGAGACAAAGAGCTATTCCACTCCATCAGACATCCCAGCCAAGCTTCAGCCGACAGATTCGAACTCTCTGGCAAGTCACGATAATGGCTACTATCCTACTCCACTCTTTATAATAGATTCTGCGTGGCTCCACCACTCTCTGGCAAGTCGCGACAATGGACACCACTCCACTCTCCGTAACAAACTCCACGTGGCCCTGAACGGCCCCCTGACGCCACTACTCTCCATAACAAACTCCATGTGGCCTTGAACGGCCCACTACCAGGTGGTTACAGACGTCGTTATCAATCAATTACACTCTCTATCTATAAAAAGAGATCCACAGATACATTCTTCTCTAAGCTCTAAACTCTATCTCGAAACTCTACCAAAATTTTATTTGAGCACTCTATTTCTGTTGAAGCAGAGTACTGAGTTGAGCGTCGGAGGATCTTGCCGAAGCATCCCCAACTCCGATTTAGACTTCCTTTGCAGGTCCCGATGGCGGCCGCAGTCATCTCAACTCCAGCTTCTCCGACGTCGGTGGAATTCTACACCAATAATTGTGATCCCTATCATAATATCATTGAAGCTTTTTTCAATGGGTTAGAACCGTTCCAACTCTATCCACCAAGGATCATCGATCATCAAGATGATGCACATGGATCTTACAATTTACCAATGACACCTAGCAGCATATAGTGGCAACCAGCAAAATAAAAGGTGATGATCCTCTAGGTACAGTTAACGTATGATACAGTCCCTCTATCGTGAGTTCCGATCGGATGGCAGATCATGGATAAATCATCAAACCTCATCATCGATCATATGATAGATTCAATTAGCTTGAGTCTATTATATAAATCTCATGGAAACTCTAATCTATCAATCACACTACTATGGCCATAGACTTAAAGACTCAGCTTCATAAATCCCATAGGACTACTCCTTTTTACTAGGATCGATAGATCCCATCTAGGTGTACACCTTACTCCTACAGTGGACCAACTATCACCAACATCCACTACAAGGGCTCATTGAGATCTATATTTATGTGTAGTCAAATTCCAGCAGCCTCACTGCGAGCAGCTATACCACCGCAGGTTAAAAGATCAGTCATACAACTGCAGCATCGAGAAAGTCACTAACGAGTGAGCAGACATCCATGTGACTTCTCATGTTGGTCATCCTCAGTGCTAGTTGTTCTCTAACAACCATCTGCACTCTCTCTCTAGTGTCACTACACTGTAGACTCGAGACCCATCTATCTAAAGAAAATGATCTATGCACTGATCCATCTGGATCAATCACCATCCCCATGATGATCCTATGACTAGGAGCAATTTAGAAATTAACCATCAATAACACGCATCTCAAATTCTCAACTCTTTGAGAATATATGTCAATATCTTGTTAATCCCTTGGATGATTCATGGACACATAAAATACGAATGGTAATATAAATACCTATAAAGTACAAAAATATATTCTAAAGATATAAATGTGTCAGTCAAGATTGGCTTCTAGGACATACATCTAACAATCTTCCACTTGCACTAAAGCCAATCTGTCATGTACCAAGCCCCATCTTCATAAGACAGGCTTTAGTCTTAGGCTAACTAAGTGACTTACTAGTGGGTCATTCACATCTCATATAGAGTTTGCTCTCTACACCTCTATGTATTTCTACTTGAGGTAGTCGCATGTTCTGCTGCTTTATATGCTTGAATATCTGATGAGACCTAGGCTCCTTAGTAAGGGTTATGGCGCCATTATCTTTGTAGTATAGTGTTATAGCATCTGATGGCATAACATCCAACTCTGCAATTAACATTAGAATCAGAATGCATCCTATATATCTATAGTGTACTCAACTTCCATCGATCGATTATTTAGAATCCTTCCAAAATATCGACACAAGAATACACCCCATGATGTAGATATTCTACTATCAATGATAGACATAAAATCTGAATTGGTATATCCTTCCACTCCTAGCTTTGATCTTTCTCTAAATTAAGAATATATTCTTAGTTCTTCTTAAGTACTCTTAAGAATATTTTCATAGCAATCCAGCGCTCTCAGTCTGGATACAACTAATATCTACTCGTGACATTCACAATATTATCTATATCAGTTCAAGTACATTAAATGGCATATATCTATACCCAAGAGAGTAGCAGACCCCTCTCCGAGATTTTTATGCTGAACCCTTTCAGCATCCAGTCTCTATACTTTATCTGTGAAAATACAAACATTCAATTGCATCTATCTCTATAGATCTTAAGCATGCTTGCTTTATATCTTTCATGGAGAATTCTATATTTAACCATATTTTAATCGATGTCGGTATTGGATACTCCCACTGATCCTTTTGAAAAAAATATAATTTTTTTTTTGATCAAACAATTTGATCATATTATCAAAATGATTGTTCCAACTCCAAGAGTATGGTAGACTTTGTGATCTCCTATCACAAGAAGTAAAATTCATAAGCTATTCTATATAAAAATTTTCAAAAGATATCCAGTCAGAAAAGCTAATTCACATCCTTTTCTTAGAGTCGATGTCTTACATCACCTCGTTGTAGGTTCTGGGATCATCTCTATGCTCTCCATCTCTCATGAGAAATGATTTTCTCTACATCCTCTATTAAGCATACTCAAGTACTTTTCGAGAGAATTGAAAATACTACTATATGTATGAAGTGGAGGAGTATTATATATCTACTGGCTTATCAAGAATAGGTTCTTTAGGTCCTACGGCTCATTGCTCTTCAGAGACACTCTCTTTGAGCTTAACTTTTCTCCCACTGCTTCATCTTGCTTTAATAATTTTTCAAGAAGATAACATGTCGGATCACAATCACATTGTGATCCTATCAGAAAGTAGTATTCCAAACTCTTTTAGGATGAGCTTTATAGACCTATCCTCTAACATATCTACCTGCTATCTTAAACATAGGCTGAACATCCTTGGATCTCAAAATAATCAGGATTCATTTCTTACCATGCCATTTCTCATACGGTGTGGTATGAACAGGTTTAGAGAGAACTCAATTTTATAGAAATAAAATATATCCTTAAAGAAATAAAATAAATCAATGAATTTCATCATGGATTGGACCATATCACATATAGTCCCATGACTCTTCTTATCTCGTTGAGTTGAGATGTACTAAGAGCAGTCCAATATAAAACTATACCATTTTATGAGATAATCAAAAAATTTCTTTCATTGGTATTGTATCCTCGATCCAATCAAAATATTTTTAAAAATTTTTCAATTTGCTTCTCTACTTTACATTTGAATTATTTGAACCTTTCAAAAAATTTCAAATTTGTATCTCATATACTTACCCATACCATGACTGATCATCAGTAAAAGTAATGAAGTAGAGGCAGCTCTTTTGTTAGCACATCACATGGGCTACACACATCAAAAGTGTACAAGGATAAGTATTTCAATGGTCCTTTTTTTCTTATCCTACAAGAGCAGCTTGATCATATTTTCTCAAAGAGATGATGTACAAACTAGATATGACTCAATAGTCAATGAGCCCAAAGCCCATATTTCCCCAGTTTGTTAATCATTTCTTCTCCAATACGATCTAGCCTAAGATCCCACATATACTTTAAGGTTCATCTCAATTCTGGATCTCTCAGATCCAATGGCATTCACTACTTGCTCAATTAAGTTCATAGATGCATCACCATGCAAATGATAAAGATTGTCTTCAAAAACTAAATCGAAATGATAATTATAAAGGATAGATACCTATAGCCATAGCAGCAACTATTGCCCTATAACCAATTTAAGGGTAACTTCCTCAGCCCTCTACCTTCCTATAGACTCTATAAAAATCAGTAGAGTTGACAACTCAACTGGGAGAAGAAAAAATCACAAAGATAGTATTGAGCAATTTTGACATGTCTACTCTAGGTGTATCTTTGTTTCTTTAGGCTCTTCAAGTATTTACCTCTGAACTCTTTCAAGATTTCTTTGTTACCAATATTTTGACCAATTCAGATAAGGTGCCATGATGGTCATTCATATGGTAGTTTACTATAAACTATCCATATAAACTAATCAGGGATCGCAGGATCAAATTCATAAGCAATTTCTTGTGCATGATCATGTCGAGCCTTTTAAGCTTCTTAATGTCCTTGATCATTATCAAATAATGATCATAGACTGATTATCCATCACGCATCACATGTGTTGTATGACTTCAATCACCTCCCAACACTTATAGATGAATAATGTATCGTTGGCAGTGAACATGTGCTCATGCATATGTTGGAGTTCATCTAATATGGACTTCAACATGTAGCACCTATCATTATTGTCATTGTCTATCCACCCATCAAGTATAGCTCGTTGACTATGGGTTGGATAATTTGTTAATATTAGAATAACCTGGTAAAGAATATTACTTAATTTTTTAAAATTAAAAATAATTCTTAGGTATATGAGCTAGTCTATGTAATCGATTTCGGTTAATCAGTTGATATTTAGGATTCAAGCTAGAAGGTTGAAAGCTGACACAATGAACAGCAGAGAGCAAAGATTCTAATTGAAAGTTTGTACTATTAGATGTGTGCCCTAGATGCCAGATTGGCTGACACATTTCTATATAAATATAAGGGAAAATTTATAATTTTGACTATAAATGAATAAAAGGGTTATTCTACTATCACATTGTGTACATTATGTCTATGATACATCCTTTGAGTTAGTAGGAATGTTAATTCATATTTTCAAGAGTTGAAAATTTAAGGCATCAATTTACATAACTAACTCATAAATAGCTCCTGACCATAGGATCATCACGAGGATAGTGATCGATCCGGAAGGTTGGTGTACGATCGCTTCTTTAGGGTAGATATATCTTGAGTCTACGATGTGAAGACATTAGAGTGAGAGTACATGTATTCATTGAGAACGAGAGTACTGAGCGTGACCACCTCGAGCAGTCATAAGGAAGTCTACCTTCTCGTCGATGACTAGCTTGATGCTGCAGTTGTGTGTCTAGTTCTTTGATCTAAGGTACATCGACAGTTCACCTTGAGTGTGTTATACTTTGACTACACCATAACTCAATCTCTGAGCCATTCAAAACCCTGAGGTGTATGTTGGCTGTAGCATATTCATTGTAGGAACCAGATAGCACCAAGATGGGATCTATCAACCTCGGTAGATAAGAGGAGTAGTCCTATGATGATCGAAAGATTGAGTCCTTAAACCCAAGGCCATGGCAGAGTGAAATAATGGAAAAGAGTTTTTCATTAAGGTTTCACATTGGACTTGAATCGATCGATTGATTCATATGACTGATGTTGGATTTGACGAGTCCACCTTAACCCTAATTCAGTCGGGACTCATGATAGAGGAACTCAATCACACAGGTAGCTACACCGAGAGATTCATCTTCATTTCTAATGGGTTGCCACCATATACTGCTAGATGTCACTGGTGGATTTTGAGAGCAATTAGAATAATCTTGATGATCGATCATTCTGATTGTCTGAATTAGAAGAGTTCTAGTCTATCGAAAGGAGTTTCGATGATGTCGATGATGAGATCATGACATGTCACATTACCATACGAAAATGAACCTAACTAGATCACACAAATAAGAATTAGGGTCTGGATGTCATCAATTGAGCTAGCCCAGTTCGATTGATTTGGATTAGATCCAATTAGGTTCAAAAAAATCGTGCTAGCACACGATTGAGCCTAACTTTCTCCTCGTGTAATCTTTTCTATCTCGATTGAGCCAAATGTGATTTGGCTCACCCAAAGAACCTTGAGAAGTTTTCTCTCAGTCTGATTGGAGCCAGACCAACTCAGAAAAGACTTATCTTAATTCATGAGATGAATTTAAGACAACATCTGCTAGTTTCTGTTACCTGCCATTTTCGTTTTAGGACATTGGTCAAACGTTGACCCATGGATCTTGGACTGAAGGCCACTTGGCAAGTGGGCATTGGAGATTTTTTATGGAGTGTCCACCTATTAAATTGAGCCTCAAAGTGGGTGCCATATTCAGATTGGGTGTGTACCCCAAGTGGATAAGGATAGAGTCCCATGAGATGAGGACTCTGATCCCTTGATCGACTTGGACTGTGGGGTGCCAATCTCACTGTGCTTATCCAGTGTTGGCACCAATAGTGGTGGAAATTGAGGGGATTTTTTTCTGATATGATCAGATGATATCACTCCACCAATTAAAATTTTTTCAAAATTAATTAGAATTTTTTGATTGGTCGAATGATGTGGCACTGCATGGCGCAGCAGGGTCTATTTAAACCCTATATGCGCCTAGGGCTGTGAAATCTGCTCAATACCCAACAAAAACGAGATTCCCCTCCACTTCTCTATATCCCCTCTTCTCCTCTCTCTCCCCTCTTCATGTCCAGGAAGTTGGACATCCATCTGGTGCTTGTCCAAGGTGTGGTGGCTCTCTGAACAGAAGGCTACAGGGATTTGTTGAGAAGCTGCTGCTCCAGCTTCAGAAGATCTTTTGAAGATCTTTCAGATCAGATCCAAATTTGATTTTTGGAGAAAAGATTTATGAGAAAAAGATGATCCAGATCCTGCTTGAGTGGATACCGGTAGAGGCCAGACGACTGTGTGGCTATTTTTCAACCTCGGGCATTGCTGCGATCATTTACAAGGTAATCTAGTTATCCTAGAGGTATTTCTCTAATCCTCAAGTTTTAGATTTAATTTTAGATTTAATATTAGATAATATAAATTAGATCTAATAGATCTTAAATTTAAAATATCATAGGATAATTTTTTTGAAATATTTTGCCCCAGATCTTATTAGATCTGAAAGATCCTACAAGGAAAAAGTCGATTTTTCCCTTCAACTGGTATCAGAGCCAGGTTGATGGCTCTATTTCAAATCTAATTTAGATCTAATTTTTATTTTTATTTATCTGATATTAATAGATTTTAGATGTCACATCAGATGTGATACTATCTAAAATTAAAAAAATTTAAAATTAAATCTAAGTAGATCTAACATGTATGAGATGCATGACTAGACTAGGAATAGTTTAATCTATGAATAGTCTTATAATTTTATATTTTAATATGATTAAAATATAAATTAGATCTAATTTATTTTCTATTTTTCTAATATTATAAATATTATATTCAGATTAAAAAATAGAAAATAAAATTTAATTAATTCATAAGATTGATCTGTTACATACCTAGACTAGTTGTAGAATTATTCTAGTAACTGTCTAGAATAGATTTTATATTGAATAGTTCAATTTAAATCATATTTTTTAGATGTTATATGTGATGTATCAGATCTGAAAGCATGCTAATTAGATCAAATTTTAATACATGAGATGTATGCAAAGCATGTATAAGTTAGATCTGAAATTATATATGTGATATGTAACTTAGATCTAACTAGTTTTGTAGTTAAATTAATATTTTTGATTAAGGTGTTCCTCATGGTCGTCCGGTCATAAGAATAAAGTAGGGTTTAAGATCCTCTCCTCCCATTCAATGGGGTGTTCTTATGGCGTGTAGGGGTGCTGCACGTTCATCCTTAATCAGAAATCAAAATTTACTTTTCTGTAAAATCCTAGATCCTGAAACCCTAGGATTTATTTACATGTTTTGTTTATGAATCCAAGACTTAATTAATAAATTAAGCTTATGAAATTAAATTAGGTCTAAAATTGAGAATTTCAGATCTAAGTCATTTTCATAAAATTGGGTTCGGACTTGGGTAGCTCAATTAGGTCTAGCAGTTGATCAAACCGAATCAAAAGTTGGTTAGGTGGGATTATGAAAGCTAATAATTGACCAGCCTAATAGGATTAAGTCTAAGTCAAGATCGAATCACATTTAAATGTGACTCGATCAAGTTAAGACCTAATTTGGCTTAGTGGTTAGAGCCTAGATTGTAGACTAACCCAGTTGGTTCTGGTTCGATAATTTGGTGTCTAAGGTAAGTTAGGCAGATGCGATCGATTGATTTTTAATTAGGAGCTACTCGACTCGAATGCATTCTTGTCAAGTTAATGGCATATCCCTCCCACCGGTCTCACTTACCTGGCCATATGTGTCGATCCAGTTCTGATTTGACGTGGTTAACAATTCGAGCTAACCCATATCACTAGGTTAGTCATAATTGTTATGACTATGTCAAGTCAAGTTTAATGAGACCTAAATCAAATCTTTCTAAGAAAATATTAAGTCTAAGGTTTTCCACCATTGTGGATGTGCGGGCCCTTCTCGGGATTGATTGTTCTCAGTTGGTTACAGTGGTTCAGTTGCACCAGGAAGATGTAACCATGTCCATTAGGCATTGGATGCTACGGATTAGAGGATGGATTGTGCTTAATATTCTGGATACGGTGAGGGATGCAATCAGGAATCTAGTTCGTGCAAATAGTGGGTCTGACTTAACTAAGGATTGGAGCAATATTTCGGACACAGTGAGCTTCATGAATTAGAGACCAAGTTTTAGGTGCACCATGATTAGAGAATCATTGGACAAGAGTTGTTCACTCATCGGTTGACCCATCACCAATAACTGTTAGGTGAAGTGATGAGCCAGTCGGTGAGACCGCACCACTCACTAAAAATCATTAATCATGGAGATTTTCACATCTCTACCTAGGGAGTGTAGGGATTTGAGAAAATAGTGGGAGCCTAATTTGTTTAAAAATAAAATTCCTAAATAAATTGGTTAAGTTTGATTACAAAATCTAACTAGAAACTTTTGACTCTCTACAGGAAACATGTCTGCGTCCAACCCCCTGACCAAAATACTAGACACCCACAGATTGACTGGATCCAATTTCAAGGATTGGTTAAGGAACTACAGAATTATTTTGAGTTCTGAGAAATTGACTCATATCTTGGACCAGGATCCACCTGCCATACCAGCACATCCGATTGCTGAACAGAGAGCATCTCTGAAAAAATGGATGGATGATGATAACAAAGCTAGGTATTATATATTGGGTGCCATGTCTGATGACTTGCAGTGCCAGTATGAGAATATTATGACTATCCACCAAATGTTGGCTCACCTACAAGAGTTATTTGGTGAACAAAGTCATGTAGCCAAGTATCAAGTCTGCCAAAGACTTTTTAAGGCTAAAATGCGTGATGGGTAGTCAGTCCAAGATCATTGTTTGACAATGATCAAGGACCTTGAGGAGCTTGAGAAGCTCGATATCATCTTAGACAAAGATTTTCAGATTGCTGTGATCCTTCAGTCCTTGTCCGATGCATATGGTTAGTTCATCATGAGCTTCCATATGCATAAGATGCAATATACCTTGGCTGAGTTAATGAATATGTTGGTTACGGCTGAGCTTTCTTTGAAGAGTTCAAAAGGCTCAGTCCTTACCGTGGAGTGGACTTCTTCCAAGAGAAAGTCTTTTGGAAAGAAGAAGAAGTTTGTGAAGAAGCAGAAGATGGATGGGAAGAAGAAAAAGACAGAATCGAAGAAGAAGGCTGCTGAAAAGAGAAAATATTTCCACTGTAATTCAGACAGTCATTGGAAGTGGAACTATCCTCAGTACCTGACCACCCTGAAGAATAAGAAGGATGGTCCTTCTGGAGGTATGATCGTTATAGAATCTAATCTTACGATTTTCTCTGCATCCAGTTGGGTACTTGACTCTAGTTCTAGTGCTCATTTGTGTATGCAGGATCTTGAGGAGAGCAGGAGGCTGAGGGTTGGGGATATGATCCTACGCATCGAAAATGGAGCAAGAGTTACTGCTGTGGCCGTGGGAACCTACCCTCTGTAATTATCGTTAGGATTAGATTTAGTTCTTAGAGATTGTTATTATGTGCCTGCAGCAAGCAGGAATTTGATTTCTGTTTCATGTTTAGCATAAGAAGGCTATGTGATTAGCTTTCATAAGAATCATTGTAACATATTTTATGAAAATAATAAAGTTGCAAATGGTTTTCTTATTAATGATCTCTATCAGCTACATATTGATGTATCTGTATTTCATATCGAGCAAAATGTGAATGCCATAGAAATTAAAAGGCCTAGAGATAGTCTAAATGATAGGTATCTGTGGCACCTAAGGCTAGGTCATATAGCGGAAGACAGGGTTAACAAATTGAAGAAATCTGGGCTATTGAGTCCGTTGACTTTCGAGTCATATCCAGTTTATGAATCATACCTTCAAGGCAAAATGACCAAGCTTCCTTTTACAGAACATGGGGAAAGGGCCACAGACCTACTTGCCTTAGTACATACAGATGTATGCGGCCCATTTGATGTGCCGGCTAAAGGCAAATATGTCTACTTCATTACCTTTATCGATGATATGTTTAGGTATGGGTATATATTTCTAATAAAATACAAGTCTGAAGTATTTGAAAAGTTCAAAGAATTCAGACATGAGGAAGAAAAACAAACAGAAAAACTCATTAAGGTTCTTCGATCAGATCGAAGAGGTGAATACCTTAGTCGGGAGTTTCTAAACTATCTTAAAGACAATGGCATAGTCTCTCAATGGACTCCACTTGGAATGCCACAACTCAACGAAATTTCAGAATGGAGGAATCGGACCCTATTTGATATGGTCCGTTCCATGATGAGCTTCACGAACCTCCCTGAGTTTCTTTGGAGATATTATCTCATGACAGCAATATATGTATTGAATAGGATTTCCTCTAAAACCGTTCCTACCACACCGTATGAGATATGGCATGGTAAGAAGCCAAGTCTAAGTCATCTCAGAATTTGGGGTTGTTTGGCTCATGTCAAGAGACAGCAGGCGGACAAGTTAGAGTTCAGGTCTTTTAGACCTCAGTTCATAGGATATCCTAAAGAGTCATTAGGATACTATTTCTATATTTTGGAAGATCACAATGTGATTGTGAATCGACATGCTATTTTTTTTGAAAAATAGTTTATTCAAGATGGTGGCATCGGAAGAATAATTAAGCTCAAAGAGAATGTCTCTCAAGAGCAACGAGCTAAAGAACCTGAGGAACCCAATCAATTAGAACCAGTCCTAACACAACCTCTTCCACCTCGTAGATCGACTAGGGTTTTTCGTTCTCCTGAAAGGTACTTAGGTACTATACAAGAGGAAGTAGAGGAAATGTTCCTCATGAAAAATGGGGCTCATGGTGATGAACCCAAGACCTATGACAAGGCAATATCAGATATCGACTCCAAAAAATGGTTAGAGGCAATGAGATCAGAAATTAACTCGATGCACTCAAACCATGTCTGGACCTTGGTGTTGGGAATAGTATCCCAAAGCCAATCGTCAGTCTATTGACGGTTGTGCTCTTTCTTGTATTAGTATATGAATTATAAATAAATAAAAATTATTTTGGCATTATTCATCACAAATTGTTTCATCTTCTAATGAACTCCTGTGTTGTGGTGAAGTCCTTAGGACTATTTAGACTCGACAAAGGAGGATTTGTTGTTTAGTCCTTAAACCTGTTCGCGATCAAATGATACGTTGTTACCAAGGACGATAATGTTTATCAAGTATAGGTCGTTGTGTGCCATATGGGTTGGTTGTCCTCTTAACCAAGCAGTGTGGAGACACTGGTATGGCATACAGGTGGGATGTAAGGGTACATCTGCATTGAACATGACCGACTTCGGAGCATTTTCTACTGTCAAGATTTGCTCTGATGGGATATGGGTATAAATGTCCCTCCGACCTGAGACCGCCACAGTGACTTGCAAGCAACTCACTGCACTTAGGCACTAGACTACCTGAATTTCTAATTCAATGATGGAAGGCTGCTTGGTGTAGTCAAGTACTTGACTTGTCGGTGTGTGTGTCAAGATGAGATTGACCACTCCAGTTCAGGAGCTGTGTACAGTCATGTTTTAATTTAGCAAAATCTTGGCCAGGGTAGTCCTAGTGAGGAGTCACAGGACTGTTTGAGTTGAGTACGATTCGGATGATCTGATCAGGGTTGACAGTTTAACCCTGAGTCGCCCTATACATAGGGGTCAAAAGGGATGAATTATACAGTAACCATATTCACATAGGTTCTGAATGTTGTGATTGCGACTATTCGACCTATCCGAATATCGAGTATCATTGCTAGATGGTCACTTCGATTAGTACAGAAATTGGTTCCTGTACTACCAGCTTAGGTTCGAACCTATGGGGTCATACATATTAGAAGTTCCTATCTGATCTGATGGCTGGTGAAGAGTCTCACTGGACTGGGACTCTTCGACCAAGAGTCCTTATGCTCGAAGACTCTGTGATTGAGAATTAGAATTCTCTGATCATGAGTTTCACACATTTTGGGTACCGGGGTCAAGAGTCCCACTGGTTTGGGACTCTTCGATCAGGGTTTCATATTGATGGACTCTGATGCCCGATTGTCCATCAGATTTAGATTTAGTATTTATGAGAGATTTAATTAGTAATTTGATCACTAATTAACTCAATTAGATTGAGTAATTATTTTTGGATCAAGTCCAACTGAATTGGATTCAGTTGGGTTTGACCCGATTAGGTTAAGGTTGACCTAATCGCCGAGGTGGTTTGGTCCCTGATTTGATCAGAGGTTGGACTTAGTCAATTCCTGATTTGATTAGAATTTTATTGAGCTTAATTAAGCCTAATTATGTTGGGTTTAATTTAGTCTAATTGTGCCTAACCTATTTTAATAAGGTTGGTTCAATTAGATTTGAAACCACCTTGACTTATCTCCCTGTGCCACCTCACTCACCTGCGCCTATTTGAATTCACGAGAAACAAGTTCTCATGAATTTTCTCCCACGCAAAAGCCTTCCCACACCCCACATGTGTGCGCCATCTGAGTGGATAAAGATGGTTGGTTGACCATTCAAATTCAAATGAAGTTTGAATTTGAATGGACAACTAATCCCATGCGCCACCTTATCCATTTGTGTGCCACTTCCTCCACACGAGAAAAAGTTTCTCGTGTAAACTCTCCACGCATAAAGAAGCCCACACCCGTCCCTTCTCATGCCAAGAGTGGATAAGGATTGGTTGGTTGGCATTTGAATTCAAATTCGATTTGAATTCAAGTGAGCAACCACCTATCTTTATCCTCTCACGCGGTGAAAATGTTGAAAAGATGCATCTTGCACTGTTTTTAAAAAGAAGAGAAGATAGGGCATGCAAAATCTTATCCTAGTGACATAAGGTGGCATGAGAAGAGACTTCTGCGTGAGAAAAGAAAAGAAAAGAAGAGAAAAGAAAAAAGAGAGTGGGCGCAAGTTTCTTCTGTGAGTACCCTAGGGTTTTTGCCTAGGGTTCGGGAAGTAAGAAGGTGAGCTATGAGTGTTGTAAGCCCACCAAATTTCAGAAAGAGCTTCATCAATCTCTCAAAAATATCTACTGATGATTTAGAGCATCCAAAGAGTCGACAGATCAAGATCGAAGGAGTTCGATCAGCATCAACCATCGAAAGGGTTCTATAACGAACTAGCATTCGTGAGGAGCCGATTAGATCGGAAGCTTCGTGTGGATGATCCGCAGAGGCCAGACATATTATGTGGCTGTATTGCGATGATCAGATCAGTTTGATGGTGATCAAACTGCGACGATCGACTACCTGCACGAAGGTAATATGTTCTGAATACATAACAGTAAAATATTTACTGTAGAAGTTTAAATTTTAAATTTAAATGTATGCTATATATATCATATTTAGATCTTTGTGTAGGATTAATATATGTTAATTAATTAGATTAATTAATAGATTTTGCTGTAAAATTATAATTTTGAAAAAATTTTAAAATTATCGTTTTACCCCTGCACTAAATTCACTTCAAATGGTATCAGAGCAAGTTCTAAAATATGATATACATTTGCATGCATAGATTGAGTAGTAATCTAAAAATTTAAATTTAAAATTTAAATTTAAAATTTAAAATTCAAAATTTAAAATTTAAATTTTGAAATTTGAAATTCAAAATTCAAAAATTTGAAATTTGAAATTTATTTAAAATTTTAAATTTGAAATTCAAAATTTAAAATTTAAAATTTGAAATTCAAAAATTTAAAATTTAAAATTTGAAATTTGTTTAAAATTCAAAATTCAAAATTTGAAATTTAAAATTTAAAATTTGAAATTTAAATTTTGAAATTGGTATATTTAGATATACTTGATCCAAGTAGCAAGTAGTCTAATTGGGTTGGTTGCCATGGTCGTCCGGTCATAGGAGAAAAGTAAGATTTAAAGGCCCTCTCCTCCCATTCGATAGAGTTCTCCTATGGCGGTAGGGGTGCCGATGCGATTATATCCCTGCAGACGAAGCAGCGAAAGGACTTAATTGTAAAGGTTCAATTATAAAATTTATCATGAATGTGTTAGATTAGATCTAAAAGAATATTCATGATTTATTTTGATTAAGTTATTTTCTATTATGTAATTAGCAATAGGATTGCTGTTTATGAAATGTACTGATTCGTTTGTGAAATGAGTCAACACATTTGGTGAACAAAAAATAAAACTTTTTAAATTTGAAAATTATTTTTGAAATGCCAAACCCTGACCCATCAGCCCAAATACTTAATTAAAAGAATTAAGTGTTATCTAGTTGGTCTAGAATTATGAATTAAGACCTAAGACAATTGTATAAACTTGTGGGTCAATGGCTTAGATGGATTAGGTCCATAATTGGGTTAGACCTATGGTTAGTTTAAAGAAATGGACTAAATTAGAGTAATTGGTCAAATCTAATCAAAAGTTGAATTAGATTAGGTCAAGGACACTCTAGATTCAACTCCAATAGTTGTAGTTGAATGGGTCCATGTCTTTAACTAGACCAAGATAGACTTAATTCATGGCTATGAGGTGGAACCCTATTTACTAAGTTGATCAAATTAAAACTAATAAATCGATTGGTGTCTAAGTTTGACAGTCTGACCAGTTGTTTTTAAGTGGGAGCTACTTGCATTGATTCGATCTCTGACGAGTTAATGGCATATCTTCACCACTGATCTCACTTATCTGGCCAACCTGGTGAGTTAGGTTTTGATTAGATCACTTGGTGATTAGAGCTCACCCATGTCATTAGGTAAATCAGTGTGACTGATTTAGGTGCTCCTAATGCCGGCTTTAATTAAATCCTTTTTAATCTGACTTGATGAAGTCAGTGGAAGGATTGAAATTGATTGATTAATTTTTTCTCTTCTATCCTTTAATAAAATCCTCAAAAATTATTAGGTTCCTAAACTGATTAAGTTATAGTGATAACTAAGTCATAGCCTCCCATTAAGTGAGTGATAATGAGTCCATTAGTTTAATAATCACTGGAGACCCAAAGGCCTGATGCTTATTGACTAATGAAATTATCATTCATAATATGATAATTTGGTTGAGTCTTTTTAATGGTGGTCAGGTTGGCCGGCCAAAGTTGGGCCTGATCATTTATTGGTCTGATTCACCAAATCAAGTCATGTTAATGGTTGGACCTAACCAGATTTTTTCAGAGAAGGCCAAAGCTTACTGATTAGGTTCTGGGATAAAATTAATTACTAAAAATTATTTAGAAAAATAACTAATTATGAACCTACCCATAGATGCACATGGGTTGACCAACCAAAGTTGGGCTCGTGTGTAGTCTGTGTGGATTCTAGTACCCACTAAGGAATTAAAGTAATTCCTCAAATTGGAGGTTGAGGCTACCAGTTTGTAAAAATACTGGGAGAAACTTTAGACTAAAGTCTAAGTCTTTAGTATTAATAATTTATATACTAATAGAGGTCTGATTTTTCTTTATGCAGCTATGGCCACTACCCTGTCGCTCCAGTCATTATTAGATAATGACAAGCTCATGGGACCTAATTTTGATAGCTGGTATCGAAAATTAAAAATCGTCTTTGAGCATGAATGGATCATTTATGTAGTAACGGATCCGACACCTGAGGAGCCAGTCCCGAATGCTAGACGGACGGTCTGAGACACTTATCAGAAGTGGCTCAACGACCGCACCATCGTTCAGTGTATAATGCTGGCGACAATGAATGATGAGTTCAGCCACAGGTTCGAGAATGCCCAGCCGCAGGAGATCCTTCAAATGTTGAACGACTCCTTTGGCACATCTGACGATGTTGAAAGGCACAAAACTAGTTGTGCCATTTTTAATGCTTGGATGAGGGATGGGGCCTCAGTCACTGATCATGTACTGTACATGATCGAAATGATTGAGCACCTAAGTAAACTGGGCTTTCCCTTGCACGAGCAGCTCGGTAAGGATGCGATCCTTAATTCTTTGCCCAAGTCCTTCCTCCCCTTTCTTACTCATTTTTGGATGATAAAACCTGCAGTGAACTACGGCTTGTTGGGGTTGCTACAAAACTTTAAGAAGGACCACCAGCTCCATAAGGAGTCGGTGAATATTGTGGGAGGGTCTTCTTCTTGTCGTCGACCCTTTAAGAAAGGGAAGAAGAATAAGAAGGTGCAGCCACATGCTGGGACATCTGCACAGGGTCAGACCAAGAAGCGCAAGCCCGACCAGAGCCAGGCAGAGTGCTTCTTTTGTAAGAAGCAGGGGCACTAGAAGAGGAATTATCCTCTATATATTGCCTTCCTGGATCCGAACAGGCCAAAGAAGAAGCAAGATAATTATATGATAACACCTTGCAACTTTTTCATTTGTGATACTACTGCCTGGGTATTGGATATCGAAAGCCCTTATCATATTTGTAATTCGATGCAGGGTCTGCAGGTCAGTAGGAGATTTGATGAAGGCGAGAGGTTCTTGAACGTTGGAGATGATAGCAAAGTTCCAGTTCTAGCTTTAGGAATCATGAACCTTGTAATCAACTCTCGTAATGTAATTCTGACCGAATGTCACTATTGTTTAACTTTTTATTAAATATTATTTCTGTAGGCCTTTTGGCCATGAACAGTTATGAATTTTTAATAAAAGAAAATGTTTGCAATATCATTTTGAATGGTGTTACAATATTTGTTGGATAACTAAATAATAGAATTTACTTACTATCACAGCCTGTTAATGTGGTTCAAACCTCCGATAAACATCCTAGAATGGAAAATATGTTAGAAGTCTACCTTTGGCACTGTAGGCTAGGTCATATCAATAAGAACAGGATAAACAGGTTGGCTCAAGAAGAAATTCTTGAAGTTGGTGATTGTAAATCACTACCAACCTGTGAGTCCTGTCTTCTTGGGAAGATGACCAAATCATCTTTTATTGGAAAAGGTGAGCAAGCCAGTGAACTCTTGGGTCTGATACATTCTGATGTATGTGGACCCATGAGCTCAAGTACAAGAGGTGGATATTTCTACTTCATAACCTTCACAAATGACCTATCGAGGTATGGGTATGTCTACTTAATGAAGCATAAGTCGGAGTCATTTGAAATGTTCAAACTATTCCGAAATGAGGTAGAAAAATAAACTGAAAAGTGTATTAAAACTCTTCGATCTGATCGAGGAGGTGAATACCTTTTCAATGAGTTTCTGACATATCTTGGGGAGAATGAGATTCTCTCTCAATGGACTCCTTCTGGAACACCCAGCATAATGGTGTGTCTGAAAGGAGGAATCGGACCTTGTTGGACATGGTTCGATCCATGATGGGGTTGCTGGTCTGTCGATCTCCCTCTGGGGATATGTGCACGAATCGACTTGTAGCCTTCTAAATAGGGTTCCGAGTAAGTTTGTAACCAAAACACCTTATGAGATATGGATAGGACGTAAGCCAGTACTCTCGCTCCTTAGGGTTTGGGGGTGTCCGACTTATGTTAAACGTTTAATTACGGATAAGCTTGGACCTAGGTCTGACAAGTGTTATTTCACCCAAAAGAGACCAAAGGGTATTATTTCTACCTAGCTGATGAGCAAAAGGTGTTTGTCAACCTTAAGGCAATCTTTTTGGAAAAGGAGTTCCTTGATGAAGGGACTGTTGCCTCTAAGGTTGAACTTGAGGAAGTTTGGCAGGTGGAAAAACTGACACAAATTGCTGAACCTGAACTGGATTTGGTTAGATCAGATCCGAAGCCCATTGTTCCTGCACCTTTAAGACGATCTGGTAGAGTACCACGTCAACCGGACATATACTATGGTTTCTTGATCCGAGACGACGATCCTGTCGAACTTGATGAAAACGATGAGGATCCGATCACCTACATGGATGCAATGCAGAGACCTGACTCTGAGAAATGACTGGAGGCCATGAAATTTGAAATGGAGTCCATGAAGGTCAACGATGTGTGGACATTGGTTGACCCACCCGAAGGAGTAAAACCCATAGGATGTAAGTGGGTCTTCAAGAGGAAGAGGGGTACAAATGAAAAGGTGGAGACCTATAAAGCCCGTCTAGTTGTCAAGGGATATCGTCAACGTTATGGTATAGACTATGACGAGATATTTTCTCCTGTGGCAATGCTCAAATCCATTTGGATTATGCTTGCGATAGCTGCCCATTTGGACTATGAAATCTGACAGATGGATGTGAAGACAGCTTTTCTAAATGGAGAGCAAGACGAAGAGGTGTATATGATACAACTTGAAGGGTTCACATCCATAGATGAGTTTAAGGTGCGCAGGCTACAGAGATCCATTTATGGACTTAAGCAGGCATCTCAGAGTTGGAACATACGTTTTGATAGGACGATCAAGACGTATGGCTTCGTTAAGAATGGAGAAGAGCCTTGCATTTATAAGTGGACTAATGGTCCAGTAGTGGTATTTCTTGTATTGTATGTGGATGACATTCTCTTAATTGGAAATGATGTCCCTGCATTACTGGGAATAAAGATTTGGCTGTCGTCACAGTTCTTCATGAAGGATCTAGGAGAAGCTTCCTATATCCTAGGGATAAGGATCTATAGGGATAGATCTAAAAGGTTGCTTGGCTTATCCCAGTCCAAGTACAATGATACTATGCTGAAGAGGTTCAGCATGGAGAATTCCAAGAAAGGCTATATACCGATAGGCCATGGAATTTCTCTCTCGAAGAGGGATTGTCTGACAACACCTCAAGAGAGAGAGCGTATGGATAGAATTCTATATGCTTCGACAGTGGGATCTATCATGTACGCCATGACATGTACACGACCAGATGTGGCATACTCACTAGGGGTAGTGAGTAGATACCAATCTAATCCAGGGGAGAATCACTGAAAGTTTGTTAAAATCATTTTGAAGTATTTAAGAAATACTAAGGACCAATGGTTTGTTTATGATGAATCAGACTTGAGACTTATAGGGTTTACAGACTCTAGTTTCCAGTCTGATCATGATGACAGCGAGAGTGTGTCAGGATTTTTTTTTACCCTTAATGGAGGGGCTGTCTGCTGGAAGAGTTTCAAGCAGCACACTGTGGCTGATTCAGTTTGTGAGACAGAGTATATCACTGCATCAGATGCTGCCAAAGAAGCGGTGTCGCTGAGAAAATTCATCATCGAGCTCGGAGTAGCACCCTCCCTTGTTGGTCCAGTTCTGCTCTACTGTGACAGCTCTGAAGCCATTACTCAGGTGAAGGAACCGAAGGCACACCAGCAGACGAAGCATATTATGCGCCGCTACCATCTCATCTGGAAAATCATGGATCGAGGTGATGTCGACCTTCAGAAGATCGACGGAAAGGAGAACCTGGCCGACCTATTCACTAAAGCCATTACGGTGAAGGAGTTCGACGACTTTAAGTCGAAGATGGGTATTAGATACTGCACCGATTGGCTTTAGGCCAAGTGGAAGATTGTTGGGAATAGTGTGTCAAAGCCAATCGTCAGCCTGTTGATGGTTGTGCTCTTTCTTGTATTAGTATATAAATTATAAATAAATAAAAGTTATTTTGATATTATTCATGACAAATTATTTCATCTTCTAATGAACTCCTGTGTTGTGGTGAAGTCTTTAGGACTATTTAGACTCGACAAAGGAGGATTTATTGCTTAGTCCTTAAACCTGTTTGCGATCAAATGATACATTATTACCAAGGATGACAACGTTTATCAAGCATAGGTCATTGTATGCCATATGGGTTGGTTGTCCTCTTAACCAAGGAGTGTGGAGACACTGGTATGGCATACAGGAGAGATGTAAGGGTACATCTGCACTGAACGTGATGACTTGGAGTATTTTCTACTGTCAAGATTTGCTCCGATGGGATATGGGTATAAATGTCCCTCCAACCTGAGACCGCCATAGTGACTTGCAAGCAACTCACTGCACTTAGGCACTGGACTACTTGAATTTCTAATTCAGTGATGGAAGGCTGCTGGGTGTAGTCAAGTACTTGACTTGTCGGTGCATGTGTCAAGATGAGATTGACCACTCCAGTTCAAGAGCTGTGTACAGTCATATTTTAATTTAGCAAAACCTTGGCCAGGGTAGTCCTAGTGAGGAGTCACAGGACTGTTTGAGTTGAGCACGATTCGGATGATCTGATCAGGGTTGACAGTTTAACCCTGAGTCATCCTATACACAGGGATCAAAAGGGATGAATTATACAGTAACCATATTCGCGTAGGTTCTGGATGTTGCGATTGTGACTATTCGATCTATCCGAATATCGGGTATCATTGTTAGATGGTCACTTCGATTAGTACAGGAATTGGTTCCTGTGCTATTGGCTTAGGTTCGAACCTATGGGGTCACACACATTAGAGGTTCCTATCTGATCTGATGGCTGGTGAAGAGTTTCACTGGACTGGGACTCTTTGACTAAGAGTCCTTATGCTTGGAGACTCTATGATTGAGAATCAGGATTCTCTGATCATGAGTTCTACATATTTTGGGTACCGGGGTCAAGAGTCCCACTAGTTTGGGACTCTTCGATCAGGGTTTCATATTGATGGACTCTGATGCTTGATTGCCCATCAAATTTGGACTTAATATTTATGAGAGGTTTAATTAGTGATTTGATCACTAATTAACTCAATTTGATTGAGTAATTATTTTTGGATCAAGTCCAATTGAATTGGATTCAGTTGGGTTTGACCTGATTAGGTTAAGAGTTGACCTAATCGCCGAGGTGGTTTGGTCCCTAATTTGATCAGGAGTTGGGCTTAGTCAATTTTTAATTTGATTAGAATTTTATTAAGTCTAATTAAGCCTAATTATATTAGATTTAATTTAGTCTAATTGTGTCTAACTTATTTTAATAAGGTTGGTTCAATTAGATTTGAAACCACCTTGACTTATCTTCCTGCGCCACCTCACTCACCTACGCCTATTTGAATTCACGAGTAACAAGTTCTCATGAATTTTCTCCCACACAGAAGCCTTCCCACGCCCCACATGTGTGCACCATCTGAGTGGATAAAGATAGTTGGTTGACCATTCAAATTCAAATGAAGTTTGAATTTGAATGGACAACTAATCCCATGCGCCACCTTATCCATTTGTGCGCCACTTCCTCCACATGAGAAAAGGTTTCTCGTGTAAACTCTCCACGCACAAAGAAGCCCATGCCCCTCCCTTCTCATGCCAAGAGTGGATAAAGATTGGTTCGTTGGCATTTGAATTCAAATTTGATTTGAATTCAAGTGAGCAACCACCTATCTTTATCCTCTCACGCAGTGAAAACACTGAAAAGATGCGTCTTGCACTATTTTTAAAAAGAAGAGAAGATAGGGCATGTGAAATCTGATCCTAGTGGGATAAGGTGGCATGAGAAGAGACTTCTGCATAAGAAAAGAAAAGAAAAGAAGAGAAAAGAAAAGAGAGAGTGGGCGCAAGTTTCTTCTGTGAGTACCCTAGGGTTTCTACCTAGGGTTCGGGAAGTGAGAAGGTGAGCTACGAGTGTCGTGAGCCCACCAAATTTTGGAGAGAGCTTCATCAACCTCTCAAAAATATCTACTGATGATTCAAAGCATTAGAAGAGTCGACAGATCAAGATCGAAGGAGTTCGATCAGCATCAGCCATCGAAAGGATTCTGCAACGAACTAGCATTCGTGAGGAGCCGATCAGATCGAAAGCTTTATGTGGATGATCCACAAAGGTTAGACATACTGTGTGGCTGCATTACGATGATCAGACCATCCTGACAGTGATCAGACTACGACGATCGACTACCTGCACGAAGGTAATGTGTTCTGAATACATAATAGTAAAATATTTACTATAGAAGTTTAAATTTTAAATTTAAATGTATGCTATATATATCATATTTAGATCTTTGTGTAGGATTAATACATATTAATTAATTAGATTAATTAATAGATTTCACTGTAAAATTATAATTTTGAAAAAGTTTTGAAATTATCGTTTTACCCCTGCACTAAATTTACTTCACTTGGTAGATCCACTTGAAGGTATTGTACCTATTAGGTGTAAATGAATCTTCAAAAGAAAGATAGGTGTAGATGGGAATATGGAGACATTCAAGGCTAGGCTCGTAGTGAAAGATTATAGTCAGCGCGAAGGCATTGACTATCAGAATACTTTTTCGCCCATAGCCATGCTAAAATCCATCCGCACATTCCTTGCTATTGCAGCCTATTTTGATTATGAAATATGGCAGATGGACGTGAAAATGGCATTCTTAAATGGATATCTTGAAGAAGATATCTATATGGAATAGCCGCTTGGTTTCACATCCAGTGATGATCATCACAAGATCTGCAAGCTGCAAAGGTCCATTTATGGACTTAAGCAAGCATCTTGGAGCTGGAATACTCATTTCAATGATGTGATCAAAATGTTTATTTTCATCAAGAACGAAGAGGAACCATGTGTGTTCAAGAAGGTTAGTGGGAGCGCAGTTATCTTCCTTGTACTGTACGTAGATGACATCCTCCTAATTGGAAATGATATTTTCATATTGACCTCAGTCAAAATATGGTTGTCTAAGGAGTTCTCTATGAAAGATCTAGGAGAGGCATCCTTTATACTGGGTATTAAGGTCTATGGATATAGACCAAATAGGATGCTGGGACTTTCACAGAAGATGTACATAGAGGAGGTGCTAAAAAAGTTTAGCATGGAAAACTCCAAAAGAGGTTTAGTACCTTTTAGATATGGCATTCATCTCTCCAAGAAGATATGCCCTAGCACACCTAAGGAGATTGAACGCATGAGCAAGATCCTTTATGCTTCCACAATAGGGAGTCTCATGTATGTCATGCTATGTACACGACCTGATATAGCCTAGGCTATAAGTGTCACAAGCAGATATCAGTCAAATCTAGGCGAAGAG
This sequence comes from Elaeis guineensis, assembly GCF_000442705.2. Taxonomy (NCBI): domain Eukaryota; kingdom Viridiplantae; phylum Streptophyta; class Magnoliopsida; order Arecales; family Arecaceae; genus Elaeis; species Elaeis guineensis. Next base: position 28,730,522 of record NC_026007.2, read on the forward strand.
CACTGGACTTCTGTGAAATGTATTCTTAAGTACTTGAGAAGGACTAAGGATATGTTTCTAGTCTTTGGAAATGGAGAACTCCAGATTTTGGGATTTACAGACTCAGACTTTATTTCTGATATAGATGATCGAAAGTCGACATCTGGGAGTCTGTTCATTTGCAATGGTTTTGCAGTTAGCTGGAAGAGTTTCAAGCAGACGGTAATTGCTGATTCCACCATGGAGGCAGAGTATATTGCTGCATCGGAAGCTGCGAAGGAGGTATTCTTGTACAAGAAGTTTGCCGCAGAGCTTGGAGTGATGTCATCAGATGCCATCCCTCTTTACTGCGGCAATAATGATGCCATAGCCCTAGTTAAGGAACCAAGGTCTCACTAGAAGTCTAAGCATATCGAGCGACGATTCCATCTGATCCATGATTACCTCGAAAAAGGTTATGTCGAGATTAAGAGAGTCGACTTCACAGACAATGTGGCAGACCCACTGACAAAGCCATTAGGCCAGCAGAAGATCGAATCCCATCTTGAGAAGATGAGACTTAGATATGTAGCCAATTGGCATTAGGTCAAGTGGGAGTTTGTTAGATGTGTGCCCTAGATGCCAGATTGACTGACACATTCCTGTACAAATGTAAGGGCAAATTTATAATTTTGACTATAAATGAATAAAAAGATTATTCTACTATCACATTGTATACATTATGTCTGTGATACATCCTTTGAGTTAGTAGGAATGTTAATTCATATTTTCAAGAGTTGGATATTTAAGGCATGAATTTACATAACTAACTCATAAACAGCTCTTGACCATAGGATCATCACGAGGATGGTGATTGATCCGGAAGGTTGGTGTGCGATCACTTCTTTAGGATAGATGTGTCTTGAGTCTACGATGTGGAGACATCGAAGTGAGAGTACAGGTATTCATTGAGAATGAGAGTACTGAGCGTGACCACCTCGAGCAGTCATAAGGAAGTCTATCTTCTCATCGATGACTAGCCCGATGCTACCGCTGTGTGTCTAGTTCTTTGATATGAGGTACATCGACAGTTCACCTTGAGTGTGTTATAGTTTGACTATACCATAACTCGATCTCCTAGCCATTCGAAACCCTAAGGTGTATGTTGGCTGTAGCATATTCATTGTAGGAACCAGATTGCACCAAGATGGGATCTATCAACCCGGTAGATAAGAGGAGTAGTCCTATGATGATCGAAAGATTGAGTCCTTAAGCCCATAGCTATGGTAGAGTGAAATAATGAAAAAGAATTTTTCATTAAGGTTTCACATCGGACTTGAATCGATCGATTGATTCATATGACTGATGTTGGGTTTGACGAGTCCACCTTAATCCTAATTCAGTCAGGATTCATGATAGAGGAACTCAATCACACAGGTAGCTGCACCAAGAGGTTCATCTTTATTTCTGATGGGTTGCCACCATATACTGCTAGGTGTCACTCGTAGATTTTGAGAGCAATTAAAATAATCTTGATGATCGATCATTCTAATTGTCTGAATCAGAAGAGTTCTGATCCATCGAAAGGAGTTTTGATGATGTCGATGATGAGATCACGACATGTCTCATTACCATACAAAAATGAATCTAACTGGGTCACACAAACAAGAGCTAGGATCTGGATGCCATCAATTGAGCTAGCCCAGCTCGATTCATTTGGATTAGATCCAATTAGGTTCAAGAAAATCGTGCTAGCACACGATTGAGTCTAACTTTCTCTTCATATAATCTTTTCTATCTTGACTGAGCCAAATATGATTTGGCTTACTCAGAGAACCTTAAGAAGATTTTTCTCAGTCTGACTGGAGCCAGTCCAGCTCAGAAAGGACTTGTCTTAATTCATGAGATAAATTTAAGACAACACTTGCTAATTCCTGTTACATGCCATTTCCATTTTAGGACATTGATCAAACGTTGACCCATGGACCTTGGACTGAAGGCCACTTGGCAAGAGGTCATTGAAGATTTTTTGTGGAGTGTCCACCTACTAAATTGGGCCTCAAAGTGGGTACCATATTCAGATTGGGCGTGCGCCCCAAGTGGATAAGGATAGAGTCCCATGAGATGAGGACTCTGATCCCTTGATCGACTTGGACTGTGGGGTGCCAATCTCACTGTGCTTATCCGGTGTTGGCACCAACAGTGGTGAAAATTGAGGAGATTCTTATTTGATATGATCAGATAATATCACTCCACCAATTAAATTTTTTTCAGAATTAATTAGAATTTTTTGATTGGTCGAATGATGTGGCACTGCATGGTGCAGCAGGGTCTATTTAAACCCTGTCTGCGCCTAGGGTTGTAAAATCTGCTCAATACCCAGTAAAAATGAGATTTCCCTCCACTTCTCTATGTCCCCTCTGCTTCTCTCTCTCTCTCCTCTTCACATCCAAGAAGTTGGACATCCATCTGGTGTTTGTCCAAGGCATGGTGGCTCTCTGAACAGAAGGCTGCAGGGATTTATCGAGAAGCTGCTGCTCCAGCTTCAAAAGATCTTTTGAAGATCTTCTAGATCAGATCCAGATCTAATTTTTGGAGCAAAGATTTATGAGGAGAAGATAATTCAGATCCTACTTAAGTGGATATCAGTAGAGGCCAGGCGACTGTGTGGCTGTTTTTGAACCTCGAGCATTGCTGCGATCATCTACAGGGTAATCTAGTTACCCTAAAGGTATTTCTCTAATCCTCAAGTTTTAGATTTAATTTTAGATTTAATATCAGATAATAGAAATTAGATCTAATAGATCTCAGATCTAAAATATTGTAGGATAATTTTTTTGAAATATTCTGCCCCAGATCTCATTAGATCTAGAAGATCCTACAAGGAAAAAGTCAATTTTTTCCTTCATGTACTTATTTCATAATTTGCTCTAGAAACTTTTAGATGCAAAAAGAGACTCCTACTATTTTATCAAATCTTTCACACTCTACGGGTAGAGAAATGAAACCCCTAATGCGATAATTAGATTTTTAGTGGGTGCTGTGGTCCCACCGATGCTGTGTACCTCACCTAACAGTTATTAGTAACACGAACAAACACTGATGCAAGGACAACTCTTTGCTCAGATGCTTCTCTAAGCATGCTGTAGCGACTTGATCTCTAAGTCATGTAGGCTCACCTAACAGTTATTGCCCACACTCCTTAGTTAAGCCAGACCCACCATTCACAAGCAGGTGCAAAGCTATCATTGGATCCCTCACCTAACAGTTATTGAGTCCAACCCTATCTTTACCCTGGAATAACTCTTTGCTAATAGAGTGGTTGTGTGTTCCTGATACAACTGAATCACTATGACCAGTCGAGAACAATCAATACCGGTAGCATGCTCGCACATCTACAATGGTGGAAAATTATTGGACTTAATATTTATGGAGAGATTTGGGTTTAGGTCTCATCTAATCAGTCATCAATGATTGATATAATTGGCATGGGCTAAATCAAACCATCAAGTAACTATATTTGAGACTCAATCTTTCAAATTGGTCAAGTAAGTAGAGATTGGTGGAGGTCCCTCCATTGCTTTTTTTGGATACCAATAAATTAGTTAGATCAGCGAATGGAACCAATTAAATAACCATCTTTCAATTACTTATCTTAGACACTAATTAGATAATTGATCCAAATAGGTTGGCTTAGGTGAATCAGATTCGAGCCATAGAGCTGAATGAGGTCCTTAGGTTAATCAATTTTACATATGGATGTTAATCGATTCGATCAATAATAATTGTATGATTTTAAACTCTATTGACCTCATCCTAATTAACACTTGACTCTATTTGATCAATTATTAAATCGATTCAGACCTAATATGATCAAATCAGAAATTCAAGATGTAATCCAATTACTTGACCTAATTTGATCTATCCATGTCCAATCCTTCATGCACAAACACTAATTTCAGATCTTAAATTTAAATGTTTAGATCTAAATTCTTTGTATGAAAAGTATGTTTTGATCTCGAAATAATTTTCAGATCATACATACATCATATATCATATATATGAATAAGTTCAGGTCATAGAAATAAATTTCAGCCCTAAACATGCTTTCATATATCATATATACGAATCAAAATAGATCTCAAATTTTTTTTCAAAACTAAACAATAAAACATATATTACATATATGCTAAAAAATTAAATTTAAAATTTTATTTAAATAAAAATTTTAAGACATTCTAGGACAATCATACAACATAACAAGTTATGCCAAGGCAACCTTATGTCAGAACGACATCAAAAATTTTTAGATCTAAAATTTTTTTCTACAGATTTTATATCTAAATCTTAATCTTATGCATATGACGTGGCTCTGGTACCACTGTTGGAGTTTCATAGTTTTATGCATGCAAAATTTTTCAAAACAAGTATGCAATGGAATTTAAAATTTTTAGATTAAATCTAATTTAATCTAAGCATGCATAATATCAAATCTTAAAATAATAAACAGGACCATCATATGTGAGATAGAATTCAGATATAGAAATTAAATAAAAAAAATAAATAGAGAATATACCTTGGCATGGATTGATCTTTATCGCAAACTAATGATCATGAATATTTTCTGAAGGTTTCTTGAAGCCGCACAAGTGTCCGACCTCTACGGATATCTACACGAGACTTTGATTTGATCAGAAGCTTATTGATCTCATTGGGGTACTAGTTCTCTTATAGAGATTGCATCTTAACAGTTGAAAATCTTTTTTTCTCTCAAGATACTATTACAGAAGAAGAAGATAATAGGAGATCTTGATCTCTATGCTAGAGATCATGAGAAGAATCCTTTCTTCTCCATTCTTTCTTAAACACATGCACCAAATCTCTATAATAGAGATGCAAAAATTTTATCAAACTTTTGAACAAAAGAGAGAGGAGAAACCCTTGTCTAAACATGGACAAAAAGGTAGAGAGGAGATGTCCAAAATAACCAACTTTTGGTTGTGTAAGAAAGAGGAGATATGTAGCATACCTCACTCCATGAAGCACCTTCACGCCGCGCCCATTCTTTTTGTTTTTCTCCATGCATGCCCCCTGGTCTTTTGGCCCTCAACCTGATCCCTATTAGGTCCTTTCCATTCCATATAGTGCTGGGTTTAAATAGGCATTGGGGATAAGGAGATAAGAGTCCAAACCTTTTAGGACTCTACCAAATATGCCACAAACCCACCTTAATATTGTAAGCCTCATATCTCACAAAAGAAATCAGATCCAGCAAGAATTCTTACACATCAATTAAGTGAAAGCGTGAACCTCTTACACGCACACAAAAACTTCATGCACAAGAGGGGAAATGTGAAATATTTTGGCATCCCAAAAATTAGGTTGGTGTGGGCTGGTTTTAAGGCGCATGGAGGGAGAAATTTAATCCAATTAGGACTCTTCTTTAGGTGGCTGGTTTAAACCAATTTAAACTCTAACCAATCCTAATTATATTAAGACCTGATTAAACCTAATTAGATAGAAATCTAAATTTAATTTGGAGCCCAAACTATTTAGATTAAATGTCACCTAATTAGAGAAGGAGTCCTAGTCCTTTTGGACTCTTACTTGATGCTTGAGTCAAACTCAATTTAATTCTAATCCAATTAGAATTTGGTGCACCCATGAATATGAAAATTTTTAATCCAAATAGAAACTCTTATATTCTTATTTAGATCCTAGTCTAATTAAGAATTGAGTCAAACCCAAATGCTAATTCAATTAGGACTTATCCTCCCATGTAATTTAGGTTATCTTATAACCCAATTAGGTTTGATCAAATCAAATCCATGTCAAGTCAAATTAAATCTAATTTAATTAGACTTGATACAAGCCTCATAGTTTAATCAAAATAGGCCACTCAGTAATCTAATTGCTAATTAATCCTCCTTTAACTCACTAACTCTTTAGTGAGTTACTTAATGCAACTTTTGTATTGGATCAATCATCAATCAAATTGATAATCAAATTCTGTCATGATTCACAATCATAATTCAACCATCTGATCAGTCAAAAGTCTCTTTATGTATGATCCCATAGGTTCTATTCTATCTGATAGTGAGATATATTGTGATCTCTATCATAATATCATTGAAACTCTTTTCAATGAGTTGAAACCATTCCAACTCTGCTCACCAAGGATCATCAATCATCAAGATGATGCTCATGGATCTCACAATCTACCAATGACACCTTGCAGTATATAGTGGTAATCCAGCAGAATAAAAGATGATGAATCTCTAAGTGCAGTTAATGTATGATACAGTTCCTCTATCGTGAGTCTCGATTGGATAGCAGGTCATGGATAAATCATCAAACTTCATCATCAGTCATATGATAGATTTAATTAGCTTGAGTCCATTGTGTGAATCTCATGAAAATTTTTTTTCATCAATCACACTGCTATGGCCATAGACTTAAAGACTTAGCTTCATAAATCCCATAAGACTACTTCCTTCTGCTAGGGTTGATAGATCCCATCTAGGTGTATATCCTACTCCTATAGTGGATCAATTATCGCCAACATCTACTATAAGGGTTCATTGAGACTCATGTTTATGTGTAATCAAACTCCAACAACTTCACTGCGAGCAGTTATAGCACCGCAGGTCAAAGGACTAATCATACAACTGCAGTATCGAGAAAGTCACTAATGAGTGAGCAGACATCCATGTGACTTCTCGTATTGGTCACGCTCAGTGCTAGTTATTCTCTAACAACCACCTGTACTCTCGCTCCAGTATCACTATACTGCAGACTCAAGATCCATCTGTTCGAAGGAAGTGATCCGTGCATTGGTCTATCCAAATCAATCACCATCCCCATGATGATCCTATAATTAAGAGCAATTTAAAAATTTACCATCAATGACATATGTCCCAAATTCTCAACTCTTTGAGAATATATGTCATCATCTTGTTAATCTCTTGGATGATTTATGGACATATAAAATATGAATGGTAATATAAATACCCATAAAGTAAAAAAATATATCCTAGAGATATGATATGCATCAGCCAAGATTGATTTCTAGGGCATACATCCAATATTTAATCTAAAAGACTCAAATTTCCTTAAGCTATAAAGGCTCTCTAGGAGAGAGACTCTATCCTCAATAGAAAGATCAAGGAGATGAACCTAAAGATTAAAGCACTGAGAAGATAGTCCGACCATGAAGAAGATTTCCAGATCACAATTGATCCATCATTTTCCAAAGAGATCATGGATAAGCCATTGTCAAGAAGATTTAAACTACCCTAGCTAGAGATGTATGATGGTACGTCGAAACCTATGGTTCACCTTGAAGGTCTTAAGGCTCTCATGATGCTATAAGAGGTGACTAATGTTGTTTTATACCAAGCTTTCCTAGCTACATTGAGAAAAGTAGGACATCTTTAGTTCTCTATCCTCTGACCAGGATCCATTCATTCTTTTAATTAACTCAACCGATAATCATGGCTCACTTTTTGAATAGCCAAAGGCATAAGAAGGACTCTACCAGCTTATTCCAAGTGAAGCAAAGAGAAGATGTATCCCTCAGGAGTTTCATCAGTGGCTTCAACATGGAGATATTAGAGGTTTTTGATTTGAACTATAAGACTACCATATTAGCTATCAGTAGTGGGCTTAAGTCTTGCATCTTTTACTTCTCTTTAGAGAAGAAGAATCCTAAAGATTTTGTCAAATTGCTATCCTGAATCGAGACGTGTATCCAAGTTGAAGAGGCTATGGCAACTTAGCGAGAGGAGACCAAAAATAGAAGAGGCCAAGGGAGAGATAGAGAATACCAAGAAGAACTAGCAAAAGATCTTAGACAAAAAGAGGATAACTACCGATGCTTGAGGAGCCCACCATTAAGGTTTAACAACTACACTCTTTTTAATAATCCCAGGACTTAGATCCTAATGGAGATATAGCATCAAGAATATTTTCAATGGCTCAACAACATGAAGACTCCCTCAAATGGTAGGAATCCCTTGAAATGCTACTATTTCTATAAGAACCATAGCCATGATATTGAAGAATGTATCTAGTTGATGGATGAAATTGAAGTTTTAATTCATTGAGGATACCTTGGTCAATATGTGCATGACTAACGCCAAAAAGAGGAAGCAAGATGAGACAGGTGCTCATCTAAGAAGCTAGAGAATCACTGACCCACAATAGGAGTTATTAATCCAATCTTGAGAGGACTCATAGTAGGAGGATCAAGCTCATTAGCTCGAAATAATTATGTTTGAGCAACTCATACAGGGGATTCAGCCCTAGAAGAGAGAGAGATCCAAGGAGGTTATATATATCCTTCTCGAATGCCAACCTAGAGGATGTGCAAACCCCCTATGATGATGTGGGTTTTATTTCTCTTACAAAAGAATACTGTGAGCTATAAAAAGTTTTGATGGATAATGAAAGTTCTATTGATATTTGCTTTATAGAGCTTTTCGAAAGATAGATCTACTAGTAGATTAGCTTCAAAAATTTGATTCTCTATTGCTTGGTTTCTTTGGTGATGCTATGCTAGCTAGTGGGAGGAGTAGTCAGTCTTTCCATCATAGTCAGCAAAGAACCTTAATAGACAACTATTATGTTCGACTTCTTGGTTGTTAAATTTTTTTTAATGTACAAGCAATCCTTGGTCAAATCAGATTAAATACCATAAGAGTTATGGTGTACATCTACCACTTGATGATGAGGTTCTCCACTTACAATGGAGTCGACGAAGCTAAGAGGGATAGGTTGTAGCTTGAGAATGCTATGTGGCCACTTTTAGAAGAAGTACAAAACATTTAGAGATATTGCCCCTCAAAGGATTTTATGCACGAAGTGAATAGAAGGAGCAACATGGAGAGCGAGCAGAGGAACTTCTCTTCATCCTACTCTTTGGCAAGGAAAATAGTTGAGTTATCCAGATCTGCTTCTAGCTTGATAAGGAGATGAAGAGTCAACTTATTTAGTTCATCCACTCCAATACCAATGTGTTCATCTGGTTAGATACAGACATGCTAGGTATAGATTCCTTTGTAATATTGCATAGATTAAATGTAGATCCCAAGCATCAGCTATTCAAATAGAAAAAGTAGAGCTTTGCCCCGAGCGACAACAAGCCATAGATGAAGAGGTCGACAAGTTTATATAGGGCAGGATCATACATAAAGTTGATTATCTATAGTGGATAGCCAACATGGCACCAATCAAGAAAGCTCAGGGGTGTTGAAGAGTTTGCATCGACTTCACCAACCTTAGCTAGGCTTGTCGAAAGGGTAGTTTTTCCCTTCTAAGGATCGACCAACTTATTGATGCCACCTTGGGCCATCAACTTCTTAGCTTTATGGATAACTTTTTGAGGTACAATCAGATTAGAATGTACCTTGATGATAGAGAGATAAAGATGGCTTTCATCACTAACAAGAGGATGTACTATTACAAGATGATTCTGTTAGGCTTAAAGAATACCAGAGCCACCTGCTAAAGGCTGGTCAATCAAGTTTTCCAAGATCAGATCGAATACCATATGGAAGTGTACATGGATGGCATCATCGTGATGTTGGGAAATGTATCCCAAAGCCAATCGTTAGACGATTGTGCTAATCTTGTAAACTGTATATAAATTTTTATTAATAAAAATTATTTGATATTTTCATTACAAATTGACCATCTTTGAACTCTTATATTATAATAAAGTCCTTAGAACTATATATATTAATCGATAAAGGAGGATTTATTGTTAAGTCCTTAAAATTATTCGTGATCAAATGATACACTATTACTAGGACGATAGTGATATCAAGTGTAGGTCGTTGTGTGCCATATGAGTTAGTTGTCCTCTTAACCAAAGAGTGTAGAGACACTATTATAACATATAGATAGAATGTAAGAGTACATTCGCATTAAACGTGACCATGTGCCGAGCACTCTGCTATCAAGAGTAGCTTGTGAAGGGTATGGGTATAAGTGTCCCTCCGATCTGAGACCACCACGATGACTTATAAGCAACTCACTGTACTTTAGTACTAGACTATCTGAGTTTCTAACTTAGTGACAGAAGGATATTAGATGCAGTCAAGTACTTATCAAGTCAGTGTATGAGTCAAGATGGAATTAACCCCTCTGAATTGGTAGGAGATATGCATCAGTATTTTTTAATTTAGCAAAATCTTAATTAGGATAATTCATGAGATAGATTTGAAAGGTTGAATACAATGTGGTTGACTTAATTGGGATTGATAATTAAATCCTAAGTCATCTTGAGCATTTGGGTCAAAGAGATGAATTATACGATAACCATATGTCAGTAGATTTTAGAAGGTTGCTTTTCAACACTTCGATCCATCCGATCGTCGAGTCATCATTGTTAGATGGTTACATCGATTGGTATAGAAAGCTATTCCTATACTACCGACTTAGGTTCAAACTTATGGGGTCACACGCATTAGAAGATTTGATCAGATCTGATGGTTGAAGAGTCCAATTGGATTGTGACTCTGGTGAAGAGTCCTACTTGGACTAGGACTCTGTGGGAGAGTCCCACTGGGACTGGGACTCTACCATTTATGGAGAATTAATTAGTAATTAAATTACTAATTGACTCAATTTGATTGAGTAAAGAGCTTTGAAATAAGTCTAATTGAATTAGATTCAGTTCGACTCAGATTGGGATTGATATGATCAAACTCGATTACAAAAAAAATTTGATCTTGATTCGATCAGGGTTTGGACTCGGCTAATTTTTAATTGGGTTAGAAATTTGATGAGATATTTAGATTTTTAATTAAATTAGATTCATTTCTATCAGTGATTTCAATCCAAATTTGATTTGGATTAGAATTGAATTAGAAATGAAGAGTCCAAATTAGACTAAGACTCTATCGTTATCTTTTGCGCCACATCTAGATCTATGTCAATTTCTCCATGCCTAATTGGATTTGGGTTGTGATTTTTGGAATCATGAGAGAGGATCCAATAAGGGTAGTTGGATATAGCTGATGAGTCATAATATTATCTCTTGCCTAATTCGAATGCGATCCGAATTGGAGATAAGATCTAGACTAGGAAAGAGATTTTTCATTTATAGTATATTATTGGAGCCATATTATTTTTTTTTCTTAGTTTTCTTGAGGAATCCTTTGATATGTGAGATTCAAAATTTCTTCTCCATATCTTAATAATTTTTTTGGAATTTTTAGAGATGCCAAAAAGGGGTTTTGGCATTGATTATGGCATCCTTTCTTGAAAAGTCCTAATTCCTAGTCTATAAAAAGGGGACCCCTCTCTTGGACGTCCCATAATCAATTTTCTTATAGATTTTTTATTCCAGAGCCTCTTCTCCTCCTTCTCTCTTCTTCTTCTAGATCTTTTATGATTTTAGAGTATCCAAGGTGAAGGAAAAATCATCTTTTTCCTTGTAGGATCTTCCAGATTTCATCAAATCTGGGATGGAATAATTTTTTTAAAAAAATTATCCTATATTTATTTCAGATCTAAATCTCTAGATCTAATTTTATTATCTGATATTACTTCAAAAATAAATCTAAAAGCATGAGAAAACATGAAATACCTCAAGGGTAATCTGATTATCCTGTAGATGATCGCAGCAAGCTTGAGGTTCTAATTTAGCCACACAATTGCCTGACCTCTACCAGTATCCACTCAGGTAGGATCTAAATCATTTTCTTCTCATAAATTTTTACTCTAAAAATCAGAACTAAATCTGATTAGGAAGATCTTCAAAAGTCTTCCTGAAGTTGGAGCAGCAGCTTGTCGAAGAACTCCTGCAGCCTTCCTGTTCAAGGCGTCACCACACCTTGATCTTACACCAGATAGATGCCCAACTCCTTGGGCATGAAGAGGGGAGGGAGGACTTCAGATGGGATATAGAGAAGAGGAAAGGAGGTGGCAGCTTTGATGGGTTTGGTGCAATCACATAAAACCCTAGGCGCAGACAGGATTTATATAGACCCTGCTGCGCTGTGCAGTGCCACATCATTCGACCAATCAAAAAATTCCAATAAATTCAAAAAAATTTTGATTGTTGGAGTGATGTCATCTAATCACATCAGATAAGAACCCTCACTCTCTCTCCTATGTTGGCACCATCTTTGGATAAGCACAAGGGAGATGGTGCCCAAGAGTTTATGTTGATCAAGACTCCTCTTGATCTTTATCCACTTGGGGTGCCCTCTTTATCCAATTGGGCTCACGCCATAATTTGATTATGGTACCTAATTTGATGCTGATTTGGCATGTGGACACTCCATAAAAATCTTTCAATGAGCTCTTGCCAAGTGGCCTTCAGTTTAAGATCCATATGTCAACATTTGACAGATGTCCTAAAATGAAAATGACAGGTGATAGGAATTAGCAGTTGTTGTCTTAAATTCATCTCATGAATTAAGACAAGACTTTTTTGAGCTAGACAAACTTTATTTAGACTGAGAGAAACCTTCTCAAGATTCTCTGGGTGAGTCAAATCACATTTGGCTCAGTCGAGATAAAAAAAATTACACAAGAAGAAAGTTAGGCTCAATCGAGTGCTAGTATGATTTTCTTGAACCTAATTAGATCTAATCCAAATCAATTGAGCTAGCCTAATTGATGACATCTAGATCCTTACCCTTATTAGTATGACCCAGTTAAGTTCAATTCTGTATGGTAATGAGATATGTCATTGTCTCATCATCGACATCATCAAAACTCCTTTCGATGGACTAGAACTCTTCTGATTCATACAATTAGAATGATCAATCATCAAGATCATTCTAATTTCTCTCAAAATCCATCAGTGACACCTAGCAGTATATGGTGAAAACCCATCCAAATTAAAGATAAACCTCTCGATGCAGCTACCTGTGTGATTGAGTTCCTCTATCATCAGTCCCGACTGAATTAGGGTTAAGGTGAACTCGGCAAACCCAACATCAGTCATATGATTTAATTGATCGATCCAAGTCCAATGTGAAACCCCAATGAAAAACTCTTTGCCATTATTTCACTCTGCCATGGCCATGGGCTTAAGGACTCGATCTTTCGATCATCATAGGACTACTCCTCTTATCTATCGAGGTTGATAGATCCCATCTTGGTGCGACCTAGTTCCTACAATGAATATGCTACAGCCAACATACAACTCAGGGTTCTGAATGGCTAGGAGACCGAATTATGGTGTAGTCAAACTATAACACACTAAAGGTGAACTGTTGATGCACCTCAGGTCAAAGAACTAGACACACAACTGCAGCATCAAGCTAGTCATTGACGAGAAGGTAGACTTCCTTATGACTGCTCGAGATGGTCACGCTCAGTACTCTCATTCTCAATGAATACCTGTACTCTCGCTTTGGTGTCTCCACACCATAGACTCAAGACACATCTACCCTAAGGAAGTGATCGTACACCAACCTTCCAGATCGATCACCATCCTCGTGATGATCCTATGGTCAGGAGCTGTTTATGAGTTAGTTATGTAAATTCATACCTTAAATTTTCAACTCTTGAAAATATGAATTGACATTCCTACTAACTCAAAAGATGTATCACAGACACAATATACACAATGTGATAGAAGAATAACCCATTTATTGATTTATAGTCAAAATTATAAATTTGCTCTTAGATTTGTACAGAAATGTGTCAGCCAATCTGGCATCTAGGGCACTCATCTAACAAACTTCCACTTGACTTAATGCCAATTGGCTACATATCTAAGTCCCATCTTCTCAAGGTGGGCTTCGATCTTTTGCTGGCCTAATGGCTTTGTCAGTGGGTCTGCCACATTATCTGTGGAGTCGACTCTCTTAACCTCAATATAACCTTTTTTGAGGTAATCACGGATCAGATAGAATCGCCGCTCGATATGCTTAGACTTCTAGTGAGACCTTGGCTCCTTAGCTAGGGCTATGGTGCCATTATTATCACAGTAAAGAGGGATGACATCCGATGACATCACTTCAAGCTCTGTGGCAAACTTCTTGTACCAAAATGTCTCCTTCACAGCTTTCGATGCAGCAATATACTCTACCTCCATGGTGGAATCTGCAATTACCGTCTGCTTGGAACTCTTCCAGCTGACTGCACTACCATTGCAAATGAACAGACTCCCAGATGTCGACTTTCGATCATCTATATCAGACATAAAGTCTAAGTCTGTAAATCCCCGAACCTGGAGTTCTCCATTCTCAAAGATTAGAAACATATCCTTAGTCCTTCTCAAGTACCTAAGGATACATTTCGCAGAAGTCCAATGCTCTTCGCTTGGATTCGACTGATATCTGCTTGTGACACTCATAGCATGGGCTATATCAGGTCATGTACATAGCATGGCATACATGAGGATTCCTATTGCCGAAGCACAAGGGATCTTGCTTATGCGTTCAATCTCCTCAGGTGTGCTAGGGCACATCTTCTTAGAGAGATGAAGGCCATATCTAAAAGGTACTAAACCTCTTTTGGAGTTTTTCATGCTAAATCTTTTTAGCACCTCCTCTATGTACATCTTCTGTAAAAGTTCTAGCATCCTATTTGGTCTATCTCTATAGACCTTAATACCCAGTATAAAGGATGCTTCTCCTAGATCTTTCATAGAGAACTCCTTAGACAACCATATTTTGACTAAGGTCAACATGAAAATGTCATTCCCAATTAGGAGGATATCATCTACATACAATACGAGGAAGACAACTGCGCTCCCACTAACCTTTTTGAACACACATGGTTCCTCCTCATTTTTTATGAAACCAAACATTTTGATCATATCATTAAAATGAGTATTCCAGCTCCGAGATGCTTGCTTAAGTCCATAAATGGACCTTTGTAGCTTGCAGACCTTGTGATCATCATCACTGGATGTGAAACCAAGTGGCTGTTCCATGTAGATATCTTCCTCAAGATATCCATTTAAGAATGCCGTTTTCACGTCCATCTGTCATATTTCATAATCAAAATAGGCTGCAACAGCAAGCAATGTGCGGATGGATTTTAGCATGGCTACGGACGAGAAGGTATCCGGATAGTCAATGTCTTCGCACTGATTATAACCTTTCGCTACGAGCCTAGCCTTGAATGTCTCTACATTTTCATCTGCACCTATCTTTCTCTTGAAGATCCATTTACACCTAATAGGTACAATACCTTCAGGTGGATCTACCAAGGTCCAGACTTGGTTTGAGTGCATCGAGTCAATTTCTGATCTCATTATCTCTAACTATTTCTCAGAGTCGATATCTGATATTGCCTCATCATAGGTCTTGGGATCATCATCATGAACCCCATTTTTGATGAGGAACATTCCTCTATATCCTTTTGTATGGTACCTAAATACCTTTCAGGAGGACGAAAAATCCTAGTTGATTTACGAAGTAGAAGAGGTTGTGTTAGAACTAGTTTTAATTGATTTGATTCTTCAGGTTCTTTAGCTCGTTGCTCTTGGGAGATATTCTCCTTGAGCTTAATTATTCTTTCAATGCCACCATCTTGAATAAACTATTTTTCAAGAAAAATAGCATTTCGACTCACAATCACATTCGAAATATAGAAATAGTATCCTAATGACTCTTTAGGATATCCTATGAATCGAGCTCTAAAAGACCTGAACTCTAACTTGTCCGCCTGCTGTCTCTTGACATGAGCCGAACAACCCCAAATTTTGAGATGATTCAGACTTGGCTTCTTACCAACCATATCTCATATGGTGTGGTAGGAACGGTTTTAGATGGAAGCCTATCAATACATATATTGCTATCATGAGACAATATCTCCAAAGAAACTCAGGGAGGTCTGTGAAGCTCATCATGGAATGGACTATATCTAATAGGGTCCGGTTTCTCCATTCTGAAACCCCGTTGAGTTGTGGCGTTCCAAGTGGAGTCCATTGAGAGACTATGCTATTGTTCTTAAGATATTCTAGGAACTTTCGACTAAGGTATTCACCTCCTCGATCTGATCGAAGAACCTTAATGGGTTTTTCTATTTATTTTTCTACTTCATGTCTGAATTCTTTGAACCTTTCAAAGGCTTCAGACTTGTG
>NC_026007.2:28746636-28763821 GCF_000442705.2 Elaeis guineensis
TTTTTTTTGAAATTAGATATTTTTGGAGATTACAACTTTGGGCTAGTCTCCAAATGGGCTAAATTGAACGAGAATTCCATCATTTGATTATCAAAATAGATTGATCAAATTGAAACTTTTCTTTTCAAGAAAGATTATGATCGGAGTTTATCTTTCAATGCATAAGGAATTAGACAGAGAAATAGAAAATAAAGTTAATGTACAAATCGAGATCAATTTCATATAGGAGGTTAGTATTTATTTCATATTTTTTTTATATTACTCATGTTTTTCAGAGATGTAGTCTTATTTAAATTATGAAGAGAAATTTAGCTCAAATTATTCAATGATGGATATCCTTTTAAATGATTAAAAAAAAATTAACCTATACTATGCAAGTAAAGATCTTACTATTATAAATGGGGCTACATACCTCAGTTTATATTTATATGGAGAATCAATCAATAAAAGAAACGAGAACTTAGCCCTATTTTCACAATTCTTCTATTTTCTTCTAGTTTTTTTGAGAGATTCGAGCTATAAGTGGGTTTAAGAAATTTTTTTTTCTTGATCAGATCAAGTTGATATCAAAGCTATGCTCCTACTAGATGGATTCCAACTTGATCCATTTAGATCAAGTTGGTATTAGAGCATCGATCCTTTACAACTATAAGGGGCATTAGTGCATGATTCAGATGTACAAATAATACAAGCAATCAAGAGAAAAACTATTTATGCTTCAAGTATATTGAAGATGAAGATGAGTATGATTGCTAATTCTATCTTGATAGATGATGAGATGAAGGGATGACATATAACTATAGGAAAGATTGCCCAATTCTCTATTTTTAGTGTAAGTACAAGCACCAGTAACTCCTATTAGGAAATTGTCTACTATATTTAGAAATGATGATCCTCCATCTAGTAAGAAAGATGCGCAACTTTACTATCTATGAATATTTTAATATACAAAAGTTGGCTTTTATTTGTCTCAAGTTTTCTAACCATACTCTTAGTGAAATTGATATATAAGAAACAAAGATATTTCTAATCTAAGATAGAGCAATTTAAGGGCTTAATCAAGAAGTAGTATCACCTAATTATCTATAAGGAAGATCGGCGGATCAAGTGGCAATATCTACAATAGAAGTATGATGTAATTTGTCTAGGACTACACCAAGTTTTACAAGCAAGCAATATCCCTTAGAATGTTCGTCAATAATTATGCAATTTCATTAAGTACGTTAGAGTTTTCTATGAGAGCATTCGAAAGGAGCTGAAGCTCTTTAAAGTTGAAGATATTAGTGATGTTAGCATGAAGGCTATGAGGATTGAGGAGAAAATCAGCCTAAGAAAGGTAAGAAGAATGACACGGCTCAGAAAAATTACTATGACCCGCAATCTCTACGGCTACATGCACAAAAGAAAGTATTGGAAAACTTCACTCCAAGTCACATCCTAAGAGGAGGAAGTAGAAATCTTAGGAGGAGCGGCAATTGTAGATTTCTTCAATTGAAGATCCAACTATATCCTATCCAACCCTCCATCTTATTTTGGATGAGAAATGTAGTAGTAATGAAAGTTCTTAATGGTTAAGCACATCGACCTGTGCTATTCGAATCATCTTCCTTCAATTGTCTCTTTTTCCAGCAAATGCAATACTAATACCATGCCTGTACATCTACTTAGCATAGCCATTGGGCTGGTTTATCTTTTGCCTACCAACAAGCTTTTCTAGCATGCCTATCTCCCTACAAATGGTTGAAATGAGAGCAAAGGGGGAGCACCAGGATTATATTCAGGGGGACTCCCTTGTTTAAAAATAAGAATAGGAAAAAGGGATGAAATTTATATAACCAATGAATGGGTTGTTGGCTGCAAAGGTTTAAAGGGATGTCTAAGATTTTTTTTTTTTAATTCATTTTTTTTGCTAGTTAACATTTGTATAAGAATTGGTACAATGTAATTAGAGCATTAGGTTTTGAGTTAGGATATGGTGTTGGAGTCCCCAAAACCTTAGAAGGAATAATGAGATCCTTTGAGGGATTTTAGTCTATGAACGTATCGAGGCATTGGACTTGAGGGACTAAAAGCATAAGAGGGATGCATCGGACTTGTGGAGGTAGTCTATGTGAGTTATAAGGGTACATGTGAATGCAGGTAGAATAGGATGGGAAGCACCATTTGACTAGTTTTTACTTTTTAAATTTTTTTTAAAAAAATCTTGATTCTTGCATACTTGAAACCCAATTATTGGTACATGCTATCGCAATTTGCAAATAAGCATAACAAGAAAGATTTTTTGGTGCAGATTATGATAACTTCTTGTTTTCTTTTTGTAAGGTAAAAGAGAGTTAATTTGCCACCCAAATTTTATTAGGAAGAAGAAAGGAGGAGGAATATACATTAGGCAGTTAGCCTTTTCATAGCCGACTCAAGTCATAGAGTTACATGACTTCTCAGGGCAATTTCTCCAAAAATAGATAACATATTCTATTTAAGGTGGACAATAGGGGAACTTCAATAGATTACAGAGTATCTTCAGGATTCTGTTTATAGGATGATAGGCATCTTCAGACTTTAGAAAAAAACATGATTCCCGATGTTCAAGGCGGCATCCAGCAACATATCAAAAATTATACCAATTGTGGAGGGGCCAGGCAATTGTGTATAGCACAGAATCTGCTGAGTGTACCTATGTCGCGATGACATCTTTTAAGGGAAATTCTTTGTACATCGTAAGCGGTATAGAAATTCGATGCGGAGAGCACCATGTTGTCTGATTGGTTCACATACTCATCACTTTTCAATGTATATTTAATATCTGCAGTTTTACTTTTTGTTTAAAATTTTGAATAACGAAAATACCTCTGTTCTTTAAAAAATTATGATATCCTATATCTATATTATGATATCCTGCATCTAGATAATCATAATTTTTGTCTACAGGATATTAGAATATAATGCAGGGTGTCATAATATGCATAGAATGTCATAATTTTTACAAAGAATAGGCACATTTTTGTCATTCAAAATTTTCAAACGAAAAAGTAAAGCTGTAGACATTAAATGTACGTTAGAAAGTAGTTAGACAAAATGTCCCTTCATTATTATGATATTCTGGGCCATATAATGACATCCTGTATACAGAAAGTTATAATTTAATGCATGATCTCATAATATGCACAAGATGTCATAATATTTTGGACTATATTATGACATCTTACATATAGAAAGTCATAATATGCCATGACATCATAATTTTTTCTAAAAGATCGATATTTTATCATACAAAATTTTTAAACGAAAAAAGCAGAACTGCAGATATTAAATGCATGTTAGAAAGCAGTGGCTACGTAGACCAATCACATAAAATGGTACACTCCATATTGAATTTTCTACACCGCACGCAGTGCATAAAGAATTTCTCTATCTTTAATTGAACTAATGGGTTCCCAATTCCATTGAAGAGGACATTATTCAGTCGATTGCAGACACTCTTAACTTTGGCCCATATCTTTCCAACTTCAGATAGTAGCTTCGGGCCATAAAGAGGGACCATGCATTAAACAAAGTAAGCATAGCCAATGCAGTAGAGATGATTGTAGCTTTCTTTATGAGAAGACTAGCAGCTTTCCTTCCAACGTGTGCACGCCATAGCTGCAAAGAGCATAAGAACAATTGGTTGGATTGGATTAGAATCTTCTCCAAGATAAACATAAATCGCTCTTCAAATGTGAATTGAGGGCCTTCCAAATGGTGGAGAAGTGGAAGGTAGAAAAGAAATGATCAACAGATTCTACGCCATAATCATAAAGAGTGCAACCTCTCAAATTCTTACTGGTTTTCTTCATTAGAAGGTCCCTTGTGTTCAGCTTTTTCTTCTGGCAAAGGTTCCAAAGAGAGCCGGTGAAGCTATATTTTGTACCTCTTGTATTGATGAACTGGTAGAAGGAGGCTGTTGAGAAGGTCTTTTTGCTTTCCAACTTCCAAACCAGCTGGTTGTAATCCTCGTTGAGAGAAACATTATCAAAGAGGGTTAGAAGGTGATCACATTCAGCCTGAATTTCAAATGAGGGTGACCTTGGCCTTTTGATTCTCCATTTTGATGAGTTGTAATTAAAAAAATCCAGCCACTAGCCCATTCTTTTTCCAACTATGTGCAAAGAGATTACAATAACTTCAACTAGATTAAAAAAGGAAAAGGGAACAACTTCATTCATATTTGCCACTTTAAAATTATCATTGTGATATTATATATTATGACTTGTTGCCATAATAGCATATATATAATATGACATAATAAACTTATAGATATTTTATTTTTCAAATATTTCGCTGCTAGCACATGTTATATAAAAGTATATCAAATGCTCGACTCATTGCGGTTACCCTATTGACTTACTTGCTACCGCAAAAACCATCAGCATTATGATGCTTTGTCTGAAGTTTGACCAATAGAACAACCCTTTCAGATCCCTTATGGAGGATTTATAAGACTGTCTAAATTGATTCTCTATTCCAATTTGTGTTAGATGTATGTCCTAAAAGCCAATGTGATAGATACATTATAATTTTTATGACATAAATTTATATTTAAGATATTTAATTTATCAATAAAGTGGATAATTTTATTTTCATTCTTGTATAATATGTTCTTGAATCATCCAAAAAATTAATAACTTAAAGATATATATTCTCAGGAGTTGAGAATTTGAGACATGTGATTAATTCTTAAATTGCTCCTGATCAATGGATCAACATAGAGATGGTGATTGATCCGATTAGATTGGTGCACAGATTGCTTCCTTCGGATAGATGAGTCTCAAGTTTACAGTATGGAGATATTAAGTGAGAGTGCAAGTGGTTGTTGGAGAACATCAGTACCGGACGTGACTATAGGAAAGATCACATGGATGTTTACTCACTCATCAGTTAATTTTTTCGATGCTGTAGTAGTTTGAATGGTTCTTTTATTTATGGTGTCTCGACTGCTCACAGTGGGGTTGCTACAGTTTGACTGCATATAAATATAATCTCTTAGCCATTTGGATCTTTGTAGTGTATGTTGGCTATAGTAGGTTTATTATAGAAGTAGGATACACATCTAGATAGGATCTATCGATCTTAATAGATAAAGAGTAGTTCTATAAAATTTGAGAAGCTGAGTCCTTAAGTCTGTGGCCACAGTAAGATGATTGATGGAAAGGAGTTTTCATGAGTTTCATAATTTGGATTCGAGCTAATTGAATCTTGCATAAGATAGATGTTGGGGTTTGACAAGTTTTTAATACTTTCATTTTGTCGGGACTCATGATAGAAGAATTGAATCACATGATTGTAGAATGTGTGCCCTAGATGCCAGATCGGCTGACACATTCCTGTACATCTAAGGGCAAATTTATAATTTTGACTATAAATGAATAAAAGGGTTATTCTTCTATCACATTGTGTACATTGTGTCTGTGATACATCCTTTGAGTTAGTAGAATGTAATTCATATTTTCAAGAGTTAAAATTTAAGGCATGAATTTACATAACTAACTCATAAACAGCTCCTGACCATAGGATCATCACGAGGATGGTGATCGATCCGAAGGTTGGTGTACGATCGCTTCTTAGGTAGATGTGTCTTGAGTCTATGGTGTGGAGACACCAGAGTGAGAGTACAGGTATTCATTGAGAATGAGAGTACTGAGCGTGACCACTTCGAGCAGTCATAAGGAAGTCTACCTTCTCGTCATGACTAGCTCGATGCTGCAGTTGTGTGTCTAGTTCTTTGACCTGAGGTGCATCGACAGTTCACCTTGAGTGTGTTATAGTTTGACTACACCATAACTCGATCTCCTAGCCATTCGAACCTGAGGTGTATGTTGGCTGTAGCATATTCATTGTAGGAACTAGGTCGCACCAAGATGGGATCTATCAACCTCGGTAGATGAGAGGAGTAGTCCTATGATATCGAAAGATCGAGTCCTTAAGCCCATGGCCATGGCAGAGTGAAATAATGAAAAAGAGTTTTTCATTAGGTTTCACATCGGACTCGGATCGATCGATTATTCATATGACTGATGTTGGGTTTGACGAGTTCACCTTAACCCTAATTCAGTCGGGACTCATGATAGAGGAACTCAATCACACAGGTAGCTGCACCGAGAGGTTCATCTTCAGTTCTGATGGGTTGCCACCATATACTGCTAGGTGTCACTGATGGATTTTGGAGCAATTAGAATGATATTGATGATCGATCATTCTAATTGTCTGAATCAGAAGAGTTCTGGTCCATCGAAAGGAGTTTCGATGATGTCGATGATGAGATCACGACATGTCTCATTACCATACAGAATTGAACCTAACTGGGTCACACAAAAGGGTTAGGATCTGGATGTCATCAATTGGGCTAACCCAATTGATTTGGATAAGATCCAATTAGGTTCAAGAAATCGTGCTAGCACACGATTGAGCCTAACTTTCTCCTTGTGTAATCTTTTCTGCCTCTACTGAGCCAAATGTATTTGACTCATCTAGAGAACCTTAAAAAGGTTTCTCTCAGTCTAAATGAAGCTTGTCCCAACTCAAAAAGGCTTGTCTTAATTATGAGATGAATTTAAGACAACACCTGCTAATTCCTAGTACCTGCCAATTTCATTTTAGGATATCTGTCAAAAGTTGACATATGGGTCTTAAACTGAAGAGGCTCATTGGAAGATTTTTGTGGAGTATCCATAAGCCAAGCCACATCAAATTGGGTGTCAAATCAGATTATGATGTGAGCCCAATTGGATTAAAGTGGGCACCCCAAGTGGATAAGATTGAAGAGTCTTGATCATTTAAACTCTTGAGCGCCACCTCTATTTGTGCTTATCCAATGTTGGTGCCATCTTTTGGAGATAATATGGGTTCTTATCTGATATGATTAGATGATATCACTCCACCAATCAAAATTTTTTCAAAATTTATTAGAATTTTTTGATTGGTTGAATGATGCGGCACTGCGCAGCATACAGAATTTATATAAAACCTACTGCGCCTAGGGTTCGAGGTAGAAGTTATTTTATGTAAAAACCTAATAGCTGCCACCCCTCCCCTCTTATCATGTCCTCCCTACTCTCCTTCCTCCCCTTTTTCATGTCCAAAGAGTTGGACGTCCATCTGGGCAAAGATCCAAGGTGTGGTGATGCCTGGAATAGAAGGCTGCAGGACTTCTTCGATAGGCTGCTGCTCCACTTCAGGAAGACTTTTGAAGATCTTTCTAATCAGATTTAGATCTGCTTTTTGGAGCATAGATTTGTGAGGAGAAGATGTTCTAGATCCTACTTAAGTGGATACTAGTAGAGGTCAGACACTTGCATGGCTACATCAGAACCTCGAGCTGTGCAGAGATCATCTACAGGGTAATAGATTACCCTTAAGGTATTTCTTCTTTCATCATAGTTTTAGATTTAATTTTAGATTTAAAATATCAGATAATAAGATTAGATATGAGATTTAGATCTAAAATATATGTAGGATAAAAAATTTTTGAATTTATTCCGCCCTAGATTTGGTGAAATTTGGAAGATCTTACGAGAAAAATGGTTTTCCTCCTTCAATAGTATCAGAGTCAAGTTGTTGGCTCGATTTTAGAACTAATTTAGATCTAATTTTAATTTTTATTTATTTAATATTAAAGATTTCAGATGTCACATCAGATATGATAGGATCAAAAAATTAAAATATTTAAAATTAAATCTAAGAAGATCTAACATGCATAAGATGCATGACTAGACTAGGATTAGTTGAATCTATGAATAGTCTTAAGTCTTATATTTTAATAAGATTAAAATATAAATTAAATCTAATTTATTCTCTATTTTTTTGATTTATAAGTATTATAATTAGATCAAAAAATAAAAAATAAAATTTTAGTTTTTCCATAAAATTGATCTGCGGCATGCCTAGACTAGTTGTAGAATTATTCTAGTAACTTGTCTAGAATAATTTAATTTTGAATAGTTCAATTTAAATCTTATTTTTTAGATATTATATGTGATGTATCAGATCTGAAAATATGTTAATTAGATTAAATTTTGATACATAAGATGTATGCAAAGCATGTATTAGTTAGATCTTAAATTGTATATGTGATATGTTAATTTAGATCTAACTAGTTTTGTAGTTAAATTTATATTTCTGATTAAGATGTTCCTCATGGTCGTCCAGTCATAAGAATAAAGTAGGATTTTAAGATCCTCTCTTCCCATTCAATGGGGTGTTCATATGATGTGTAGGGGTGCCACGCGTTCATCCTTAATCAGAAATCAAAACTTATTTTCTGCAAAATCTTAGATCCTGAAACTCTAAGATTTATTTTATATATTTTGTTTATGAACCCAAACTTAATTAATGAATTAAGCTTATGAAATTAAGTTAGGTCTAAAATTGAGAATTTTAGATCTAAGACATTTTCATAAAATTAGGTTCGGACTTGGGTAGCTCAATTAGGTCTAGCAGTTGATCAAACCGAATCAAGAGTTGGTTAGGTGGGATCATGAAAGCTAATAATTGACTAGCCTAATAGGATTAAGTCTGGGTCAAGGTCGAATCATATTTAGATGTGACTCGATCAAGTTAAGACCTAATTTGGCTCAGTGGTTAGAGCCTGGATTGTAGGCTAATCCAATTAGTTCTGGTTCGATAATTTGGTATATAAGGTAAGTTGGACAGATGCGACTGACAATTTTTAATTGGGAGCTACTCGACTCGAATGCGTTCTTGTCGAGTTAATGGCATATCCCTTCCATCGGTCTCACTTACCTGTCCATATGTGTCAACTCAGTTCTGATTAGAGGTGGCTAACAATTCGAGCTAACCCATGCCACTAGGTTAGTCATAATTGTTATGACTATGTCAAGTCAAGTTTAATGAGACCTAAATCAAATCTCCCTAAGAAAATATTAAGTCTAGGTCTTCCACCATTGTGGATGTGTCGGCCCTTCCCAGGATTGATTATTCTCGGCTGGTTACAGTAGCTCAGTTGCACTGAGAAGACGCAACCATGTCCATTAGGCATTGGATGCTATGAATTAGAGGATGGGTTGGGCTCAATATTTCAGATACGGTGAGGGACCCAATCAGAAATCTAGTTTGTGCAAATGGTGGGTTTGGATTAACTAAGAATTGGAGCAATATCCTGGACATAGTGAGCTTCATGAATTAGAGACCAAATTTTGAGTGCACCATGATTAGAGAATCATTGGACAAGAGTTATCCACTCATCGGTTGACCCATCACCAATAACTGTTAGGTGAGGTGGTGAGCCAGTCAGTGAGACCGCACCACCCACTAAAATTACTGATCATGGAGATTTTCACATCTCTACCAAGGAGTGTAGGGATCTGAGAAAATAGTGGAGCTAAATTTATTTTAAAAATGAAACTCCTAAACAAATTGGTTAAGTCTGATTACAAAATCTAACTAGAAACTTTTGACTCTCTACAGGAAACATGTCTGCCTCAAACCCCCTGACCAAAATACTAGACACCCATAGATTGACTGGATCCAATTTCAAGGACTGGTTGAGGAACTACAGAATTATTCTGGGTTCCAAAAAATTGACTCATGTCTTGGACTAGGACCCACCTGCCATGCTAGCACGTCCGATTGCTGAATGAAGAGCGTCTCTGAAAAGTGGACGGATGATGATAACAAAGCAAGGTACTATATGTTGGGTGCAATGTCTGATGACTTGCAGCGCCAACATGAGAATATTTTGACTACCCACCAAATGTTGGCTCACGTGCAAGTGTTGTTTGGTGAATAGAGTCGCACGGCCAAGTATCAAGTTTGTCAAAAGATTTTTTAAGGCCAAGATGCATGATGGGCAGTCAGTCCAAGATCATTGTTTG
Source organism: Elaeis guineensis (assembly GCF_000442705.2). NCBI lineage: Eukaryota > Viridiplantae > Streptophyta > Magnoliopsida > Arecales > Arecaceae > Elaeis > Elaeis guineensis. The sequence goes on from NC_026007.2 coordinate 28,756,503, forward strand.
ACAATATCAAAGAACTTAAGGAGCTTGAGAAGCTCGATATCATCTTAGACAAGAATTTTTAGATTGATGTGATCCTTCAGTCCTTGTCCGATGCATATGGTCAGTTCATCATGAACTTTCATATGCATAAAATGCAGTGTACCTTGGTTGAGTTAATGAACATGCTGGTTACGGCTGAGCTTTCTATGAAGGGTTCAAAAAGCTCAATTCTTACTGCGGAGCGGACTTCTTCCAAGAGAAAGTCTTTTGAAAAGAAAAAGAAGTCTGCGAAAAAGCAGAAGGTGGATGGCAAGAAGAAGAAGACAGAACCGAAGAAGAAGGCTACTGATAAGGAAAAATATTTCCACTACCAATCAGATGGCCATTGGAAGCGAAACTGTCCTCAGTACCTAGCCACCCTTAAGAACAAGAAGGATGGTCCTTCTGGAGGTATGCTCATTTTAGAATCTAATCTTATGATTTTTCTGCATCCAGTTGGGTGCTTGACTCTGATTCTAGTGCTCATCTGTGCACTTCTATGTAGGGTCTTGAGGAGAGCAGGAGGCTGAGGGATGGAGAGATGATCCTACATGTTGGGAATGGAGCAAGAGTTGCTGTTGTGGTCATGGAAACCTACCCTCTGTGATTACCGTTAGGATTAGATTTATTTCTTAGAGATTGTTATTATGTGCCTGCAGCAAGCAGGAATTTGATTTCTGTTTTATATTTAGCACAAGAAGGCTATGTGATTAGCCTTCATAAGAACCATTATAACATTTTTTATGAAAATAATAAAGTTGCAGATGGTTCTCTTATTAACGGTCTCTATCAGCTACATATTGATGTATCTATATTTAATATGGATCAAAATATGAATGCCATAGAAATTAAAAGGCTTAGAGATAGTCTAAATGACAAGTATCTATGGCACCTAAGGCTAGGTCATATAGCGGAAGACAGGGTTAACAAATTGGAGAAATTTGGGCTATTGAGTCCATTGACTTTCGAGTCATATCCAGTTTGTGAATCATGCCTTCAAGGCAAAATGACCAAGCTTTCTTTTGTGGGACATGAGGAAAGGGCCACAGACCTACTTGCCCTAGTACATACAGATGTGTGCGGCCCATTTGATGTGCCGGCTAGAGGCAGCTACATCTACTTCATTACCTTTACCGATGATATGTCTAGGTATGGGTATCTGTTTCTAATGAAACACAAGTCTGAAGCTTTTGAAAGGTTCAAAGAATTCAGACATGAGGTAGAAAAATAAACAGAAAAGCCCATTAAGGTTCTTCGATCAGATCGAGGAGGTGAATACCTTAGTCGAGAGTTCCTAGACTATCTTAAGGACAATGGTATAGTCTCTCAATGGACTCCACCTAGAATGCCTCAACTCAACGAGATTTCAGAATGGAGAAATCGGATCCTATTAGATATGATCCGTTCCATGATGAGCTTCACAGACCTCCCTAAGTTTTTTTGGGAACATTATCTCATGACAGCAATTTATGTATTGAATAGGGTTTCCTCTAAAATCGTTCCTACCACACCATATGAGATATGGCATGGTAAGAAGCCAAGTCTAAATCATCTCAGAATTTGGGGTTGTCCGGCTCATGTCAAGAGACAACAGGCAGACAAGTTAGAGTTCAGGTCTTTTAGAGCTCGATTCATAGGATATCCTAAAGAGTCATTAGGATACTATTTTATATTTCGGAAGACCACAATATGATTGTGAGTCGAAATACTATTTTTCTTGAAAAATAGTTTATTCAAAATGGTGGCATCGGAAGAATAATTAAGCTCAAGGAGAATGTCTCCCAAGAGTAATGATCTAAAGAACCTGAGGAACCAAATCAATCAGAACCAGTCTTAACACAACCTCTTCCACCTTGTAGATCGACTAGGGTTTTCCATCCTCCTGAAAGGTACTTAGGTACCATACAAGAGGATGTAGAGAAATATTCCTCACAAAAAATGGGGTTCATGGTGATGATCCCAAGACCTATGACGAGGCGATATCAGATATCGACTCCAAGAAATGATTAGAGGCAATTAGATCAGATATTGACTCGATGCACTCAAACCAAGTCTGGACCTTGATAGATCCACCTGAAGGTATTGTACCTATTGGGTGTAAATGGATCTTCCAGAGAAAGATAGGTGCAGATGAGAATGTGGAGAAATTCAAGGCTAGGCTCGTAGTGAAAGGTTATAGTCAGCGCGAAGGCATTGACTATCAGGATACCTTCTCATCCGTAGTCATGCTAAAATCCATTCGCACATTGCTTGCTATTGCAGCCTCTTTCAATTATGAAATATGATAGATGGACGTAAAAATGGTGTTCTTAAATGGATATCTTGAGGAAGATATCTATATGAAACAGCCGCTTGGTTTCACATCCAGTGATGATGATCACAAGATCTGCAAGCTACAAAGGTCCATTTATGGACTTAAGCAAGCATCTCGAAGTTGGAATACTCATTTCAATGATGTCATCAAAATATTTAATTTCATCAAGAATGAGGTAGAACCATGTGTGTTCAAAAAGGTCAGTGGGAGCACAGTTGTCATCCTCGTATTGTACGTAGATGACATCCTTCTAATTGTGAATGACATTCTCATGTTGACCTCAATCAAAGTATGGTTGTCTAAGGAGTTCTCTATGAAAGATCTAAGAGAGGCATCCTTATACTGGGTATTAAGGTCTATAGAGATAGACCAAATAGGATGCTCAGACTTTCACAGAAGATGTACATAGAGGAGGTGCAAAAAAGGTTTAGCATGGAAAACTCCAAAAGAGGTTTATTACCTTTTAGACATGGCATTCATCTCTCCAAGAAGATGTGCCCTAGCACACCTGAGGAGATTGAATGCATAAGCAAGATCCCTTAAGCTTCGACAATAGAGAGTCTCATATATGCCATGCTATGTACACGACCTGATATAGCCCATACTGTGTGTCACAAGCAGATATCAGTCGAATTCAGGCGAAGAGCACTGGACTTCTGTGAAATGTATCCTTAAGTACTTGAGAAGGACTAAGGATATGTTTCTAGTCTTTGGGAATGGAGAACTCCAGATTCAGGGATATATAGACTCAGACTTTATGGCTGATATAGATGATCGAAAGTCAACATCTGAAAGTTTGTTCATTTGCAATAGTGGTGCAATCAGCTGGAAGAGTTCCAAGCAGATGGTGATTGCTGATTCCACCATGGAGTCAGAGTACATTGCTGCATCAGAAGCTGTGAAGGAGGCATTCTGATACAAGACATTTGCAGCAGAGCTTGGAGTGATGTCATCAGATGCCATACCTCTTTACTGCGATAATAATGGTACCATAGCCCTAGCTAAAGAGCCAAAGTCTCACCAGAACTTCAAACACATCGAGCGGTGATTCCATCTGATCCATGATTATCTCGAAAAAGATTATGTCGAGGACAAGAGAGTCAACTCCACAGACAATGTGGCAGACCCGCTGACAAAGCCATTAGGCCAGCAGAAGATCGAAGCCCACCTTAAGAAGATGGGACTTAGATATGTAGCCAATTGGCATTAGGTCAAGTAGAAGTTTGTTAGATGTGTACCCTAGATGTCAGATAGACTAACACATTCCTATACAGATCTAAGGACAAATTTATAATTTTGACTATAAATGAATAAAAGGGTTATTCTTCTATCACATTGTGTACATTGTGTTTGTGATACATCCTTTGAGTTAGTAGAAATATAAATTCATATTTTTAAGAGTTGAAAATTTAAGAAATGAATTTACATAACTAACTCATAAACAGCTCCTAACCATAGGATCATCACAAGGATGGTGTACGATCACTTTCTTAGGGTAGATGTGTCTTGAGTCTACGATATGGAGACACCAGAGCGATAGTACAGGTATTCGTTGAGAACGGGAGTACTGAGCGTGACCACTTCGAGCAGTCATAAAAAAGTCTACCTTCTCGTCAATGACTAGCTCGATGCTGTAGTTGTGTGTCTAGTTCTTTGACCTGAGGTGCATCGACAGTTCACCTTGAGTGTGTTATAGTTTGACTATACCATAACTCGGTCTCCTAGCCATTCGAAACCCTGAGATGTATGTTGGCTGTAGCATATTCATTGTAGGAACTAGGTCGCACCAAGATGGGATCTATCAACCTCGGTAGATGAGAGTAGTCCTATGATAATTGAAAGATCGAGTCCTTAACCCCATGGCCATGGCAGAGTGAAATAATGAAAAAAGTTTTTCATTAAGGTTTCACATCGAACTCGGATCGATCGATTAACTCATATGACTGATGTTGGATTTGACGAGTTCACCTTAACCCTAATTCAGTCGGGACTCATGATAGAGGAACTCAATCACACAAGTAGCTGCACCGAGAGGTTCATCTTCAGTTCTGATGGATTGCCACCACATACTGCTAGGTGTCACTGATGGATTTTGGGAGCAATTAGAATGATATTGATGATCGATCATTTTAATTGTCTGAATCAGAAGAGTTCTGATCCATCGAAAGGAGTTTCGATGATGTCGATGATGAGATCATGACATGTCTCATTACCATATAAAATTGAACCTGACTGGGTCACATAAATAAGGGTTAGGATCTGGATGTCATCAATTGGGCTAATCCAATTGATTTGGATAAGATCCAATTAGGTTCAAGGAAATCATGCTAGCACACGATTGAGCCTAACTTTCTCCTCGTGTAATCTTTTCTGTCTCTACTGAGCCAAATATAATTTGACTCACCCAGAGAATCTTAGGAAGGTTTTTCTCAGTCTAAATGAAGCTTGTCCAGGTCAGAAAAGGCTTGTCTTAATTTATGAGATGAATTTAAGACAGCACCTGCTAATTCCTAGCACCTGCCAATTTCATTTTAGGACATCTATCAAAAGTTAACATATGGGTCTTAAACTGAAGAGGGCTCATTGGAGGATTTTTGTGGAGTATCCACAAGCCAAACCACATCAAATTGGGTGCCATAATCAGATTATGGTGTGAGCCCAATGGATTAAAGTGGGCACCCTAAGTGGATAAGGATTGGAGAGTCTTGATCAATTTAAACTCTTGGGTTCCACCTCTATTTGTGCTTATCCAATGTTGGTGCCATCTTTTTGAGATAAGGTGGGGTTTTTATCTGATATGATCAGATGACATCACTCCATCAATCAAAATTTTTCCAAAATTTATTGAAATTTTTTGATTGGTTGAATGATGTGGCACTGCGCAGCATACAGGGTCTATATAAACCCTGCTGCGCCTAGGATTTTGAGGTAGAAGTTATTTTATGTAAAAAACCCAATAGTGCCACCTCCTCCCCTATTCTCCATATCCTCCCTGCTCTCCTTCCTCCCCTCTTCACATCCAAGGAGTTGGACGTCCATCTGGCAAAGATCCAAGGTGTGGTGATGCTTGGAACAGAAGGCTGCAAGACTTCTTCGATAGGCTGCTGCTTCAACTTCAGGAAGACTTTTGAAGATCTTTCTAATCAGATTTAGATCTAATTTTTAGAGCATAAATTTATGAGGAGAAGATGTTCCAGATCCTATCTGAGTGGATACCAGTAGAGGCCAGGTGCTTGCGTGGCTATATCAGAACCTTGGGCTGTGCAGAGATCATCTACAGGGTAATCAGATTACCCTTGAGGTATTTCTTCTTTCATCATAGTTTTAGATTTAATTTTAGATTTAAAATTTTTGATAATAAGATTATATCTAGAGATTTAGATCTGAAATACATGTAGGATAAAAAATTTTTGAATTTATTTTGCCCCAGATTTGGTGAAATCTGAAAGATCCTACGAGGAAAAGCGATTTTCCTCCTTCAGATCTAGTACCCACTAAGGAATTAAGATAATTCCTCGAATTGGAGGTAGAGGCTACCAATTCAAATAAAATAGTGGGAGAAACCTTTTGATTAAAATCCAAATCTTTAGGTTTACTAATTAGATTATGATTTTTCTTTGTGCAGATATGGCCACTTCTCTATCACTCCGATCATTGTTGAATAATAAAAATTTGGTGGGATCCAACTTCAGTAGCTGGTACCGAAAGTTGAAGATAGTCCTGGAGCATGAACGGATCCTATATGTGATAACAGATCCTGCACTTGAGGAGCCAGCTGCCAATGCACATAAAACAGTCAGAGACACTTACCAGAAGTGGCTCAGTGACCGAACCACGGTGCGCTGCATCATGCTGGCTACCATGAGCAATGAGTTTAGTCACAGATTTGAGATGGCTCAGCCAAAGGACATGCTTCAAGTGTTGGAGGATGCCTTTGGCACACCCGATGATGCGGAGAGGCACAAGACTAGTTGAGCCATCTTCAACGCCAAAATATGGGATGGTGCCACTGTCACTGATCATGTATTGTATATGATCAAGCTGATGGAGTGTTTGAGCAAGCTCAGCTTTTCCTTGCATGAGTAGCTTGGGAAAGATACAATACTGAACTCACTGCCCAAGTCTTATCTCCCATTCCTCACTCATTATAGAATGACAAAGCCTGAAGTAAACTACTCCGGGTTACTAGGGTTGCTTCAGAACTTTGAGAAGGATCACTAACTCCACAAGGAGTCGGTGAACTTAGTGGGAGGTTCGTCTTCTGGTTCTCGACCCTTTGAGAAAAGAATGAAGAACAAGAAGAAGAAAGTGAAGAAGGTGCAAGTTCAGGTCGGGACATTAGTGCAGGGCCAGACCAGAAAGATCAAGCCCGATAAGAGTTAAGCTGAATGCTTCTTTTGCAAGAAGCGGAGGCACTGAAAGATGAATTATCCTTAGTACATTACCTCTCTGGACCCGAACAGGCAGAGAAAGAAGCAAGATGTTGCTGGATAAGGTATTTATATGATAACTCCTTGTAATTTCTCTATTTGTGAATAACTGACTGGGTATTGGATACCGATAGCCCTTACCATATTTGTAATTTGTTGTAGTGGTTGCAAGTCAGTAGGAGATTCGAGCAAGGAGAGAGATTTTTGAATGTTGTAGATGAAAGACCAGTTCCAGTTCTAGCTTTAGGAATCTTGAAACTTGTATTTGAGTCCCATACCATTGTTTTTAATGATTGTCATTTCTATCTCAGTTTCTTTTTAAATATTATTTCTGTAGGCCTTCTGGCCAAAAATGATTATGAAATTTCAATAAAGAAACAAGTTTGTAATATCATTATGAATGGTGTTACTATTTTTTGTGGATATTTGAACAATAGTGTGTATATGTTATCACAACTTGTTAATGTAGTCTATTCTATAGGCAAGCACCCTAGATTAGATAGTGTATCAGATATCTACTTATGGCACTGTAGACTAGGTCATATAAACAAGAACAG